>NC_030428.2:26042500-26072500 GCF_001660625.3 Ictalurus punctatus
TTTTAAAACCGATTCCTGTCAAAGCCACACCCCTCTAACGCCCTTACTTATTCTGACGCTGTGATTGGTCCGTTTCCAACACGCATGCAAGATTTCATGCAGATGAAACAAAGTGCCTTCTAGTATCATAGGTATGTTGTCTAAATCTAATATCTTAGCTTGAGTGAAATGTAAACTATTGAATATTACGTCATTTCTAAGTATGACAGCACATATTCCTGATTTAAAAAGAAAAAGGAAAAGAAAAAGGGATAATATTTAACTGTTCTTAGCTTCTTAAAGGGAAGAACTGTCCGGAATCCCGTCTGTATTGAAACACTAGTTTCTACATAGAACCTTTAAGATTCATAGATTCTCTCAGAAACACTCTGACACAACACAAATACAAAAAATTAATAGGATAATAATAATAATAATAATAATAATAATAATAATAATAATAATAATAATAATTACCCCTACAATCTATTAAAGGAGCTGTCCAGTGTCCAGTCACATATCAGTCCACCTTTGAGTTTGTAAAGTACTTAAATTAAGAATTGCACCAAGTAGCAATATTTCAATGTATAAGTTAAAATAAACAAATAAATAATTAAATAAATGCCTTAAAATGTGCCCTTAACCTGTAGTTGGTTTACTGACTGACCTATAAATAAATTACATGTAATGAAATCAACTACTTCATTTACTGACACACTGTCATTTCACATTTTTAAAAATATATTTTTAATAAATAATTGAATCGCATTGAACGATTATTATTTATTTAATTTCATTTCTTTCGGTGGTCTGTGTTCACCAGGCATGGGCCAACTGACATGAAATACACTGTTTGCAATGGCACGTGTAAACGAGAGGTATAAACTACTACTCAGTCAGCGAAATGCCGGACATGTGGTGTTTCCTGTTGATTTTTCAACATGTTACTAATTGGTGAAGCTATGAAGCACCTCATTCTAGAGTTGTAGAGAATTGTTGTGCAGTTGCAACATATGGCTTGTGTTCAACTGGTGGAAGAGGCTGCCCGTGTAACTCAGCAACAGAAGCTTCCAGAGTCTCACTCAGGCACTGTGAGGATGCTATTATCAGATCAATATCTAATCTAATCTCTGTGTTTTCTTAAAAATTGAAGACGTGTGGATTTGTCTCACAGACACTCATGTTCCTGCATGGATCTCATCATGGATGGAAGCTAATCACCTAAAACTAAACCTCAGCAAGACCGACCTGCTCCACGTACTCTATATCTCTGAGGATGGTTCACCAGGTCAAGAACAAAACATGTCCAGACCAGTGAGCCCATGATGAGACCTCAAATTCCTACACATTCTTCTGGATCTGGTCCTGGATTCATTCAATGGAGACATTTCAGCAGGTTTCTAGCAGCTATGATCACTCAAGTGCAGTCAGATAAGGCATATTGTCCAAGAATGTGGTTAAAACTTTGTGCAGATCACACTTATGACCCACAAACAATGCTAAATGTGCTCACATTCAATACCAGTATCATTATTTTCAAACATAAGGGCAGGGAAGTCTTCAGATCTCGATCCATCGATCCACGATTCAGTGATATTCATGCTCAGAAGCACACCTCTGGTTTTTTCTTACCTCCTGATTCTGGATTAATGTTCCATGAACGTGTCCCAGTTGCGTTGAGACTCCTGTAGGAAATTGGTGGATGATTTATTGCTGCTATCAAGGCTGAGTTTTCTTTATGCCTTCACATTATTACAATATTTGGCTACAGATGAAGTTTAGTCAGCATCCTGTGGACGAAGAATGAGAACCTCTCTCATTGTGTCTGGATGAACTGGAAATCATGCCGATCGATACGGCCCGGGACAGGTCAATCCTTACTCGTGTCACGTCAAACCTTACTCTTTTCATTGTCTGTGTGTGGTTTATTCAGACTTGAGTCAGAATAAATCACTGATCTAAAGTCAGACTTAAGAAGTGATCTTGGTTCTTTCCACCAAGACACTTGAACAGTAGCGTAGATACTGACCAAGAATTTATTTATTTATTTATTTATTTATTTATTTATTTACAAAAAAAAAGCTACTTAAATATATCAGTCTTCAGAATTTATGAAGTTTCTGACAATTTCAACTCATATTAATGCATAAAGCTTTTTGAGCATGACTGTCATGCCAGGTGTATAGTGTTTGCTGTTATGATCACTGTTATCGTCCTAGTGTGAGTTTACATCATGCAGGAGCTCCAGGTCAGGATCAGTGCGGTAATGTGTCCTGCTTTCTGTCCTTGAAGCTATAGAGGGCAGTGATCGCTCAGTGGTCAAGGTTTTTTTATGAGTGAAATATTGTGAATTGACAAAGAACCACTGACGTGCTCACACAACCTCCAGACGGATGAGAAATTTAAGGAGAACCAGTGGCTGTGTTATGCGTGTGTGTGTTGCCGTGGTTTGGCGCCACTTAGTTTGTACACTTAGAAAGAAGCATCGCTACACATCAATACCTCAGTTCTTCTGACAGATCATCTTTATCCTATGATGAAACATTTCTCTCCTGTTGGGCATGGTCTCTTCCAGGTTGACTCCGCCCCATCCACAAAGCATGAGGGCTCACTGAATGGGGAGGAAAATGGTGTAAATCATATGCAAAGACTTTCACACTCATGGGACCTCAACCCAATGGACGAATTTGGAGTGATGTCTTCGACAGCGCTCTATACCACCATCATCACAAGAGCAGCTAAGGAAGAAGGCTATTCATGGCTCTGGTACAGCTTCAGAGACGTGTAGAATCGATTCCAAGAAGCACTGAAGCACTTTTGGCGGCTCAGCACGTTACTAAAAAAAAAAAATTGCGCATATATTATATTATATTATGTTTTTTGCATTAGTGTGTCAGTAGAGAAGAAGGTTTCTATAAAAATGAAATCAATCTTCAAGGTTGTATGGAATTCAGGTCTACAGAGGAACCATAGCAGATCCTCAAAGATGCATGGATCGCAAAGATGTATTTTTTTTTTTTAATATCAAACACTATTTTGTTTATTTGACTGTTAGTTGGTTGTCATAAAGGTAACGATTTTGTATGCTGGCTAGACAGCTAGCTAACTGGTTCTTGCATTTTATTTTCCTGTGTGTAAAATTGTCTTTAAGGCATTAAGAGGGCATTTGGGAAATACTATGATTCAGCTTTTTTTTCTCATCTATTAAAAAAAAAAGAAGAAAGAAAGTATGTTGAAAGTAATCAAAAAAGAAAGTAATCATTTATTCAAGAGAAATTTCAATAGACATGATATTCTTCTGTGGAAAATGTAAGTACACCCTTGGCCCCAGAAGCAAATATTGCCCCCTTTAGCATTAATAACTTCTTGTAGGCATTTTGCATAATTGTCCACCAGGCTTGCTGGAATGTTTGACCACTCTTCCATGTAATATTCTTTCAGTTGTAAGATGTTTGAGGGTGTTCTTGCATGTCCTGCCCATCTCAAATCCCCCCACAACATTTCAAATCCAGTCATTGACTAGGCCATTCCATATCCCTCCATTTCTTTTATTTTTGATCCATTCATTGGTGGAATTGCTCATGTGCTTAGGATCATTATCCTATTGAAGCGTAAATTTTTGGTTCAACTTCAACTTCCGGACAGTTGGCCTCGGATTATCTTCAATCGCTCTTTGATATGATGCAGAATTCATAGTTGAATCAATGAATGAAAGCTGTCCAGTCCCTGAGGCAGAGAAGCAACCCCAAACCATAACATTTCCACCACCGTGCTTCACCACCAGTTGGTATGAGGTGCTTCTCCTGAAAAGCTGTCTTTGGTCAGCTCCAAACATGTCTGCTATTACTGTGGCCAAACAACTCTATCTTTGATTCGTCTGTCCAGAGCACATTATTCCAAAAGGCCTGGTCTTTACCTATATGCTTATTGGCAAACTGTAGTCTTGCGAAGGCTTTTTCCTGGCTCGCCGCCCGTGCAGCTCAAATCTGTGCAATCTCTTTCTGTTTGTAGACGCATGCACTCTGACACCAACAGTTGCGAGACTTACTAGCAGATCCTGTGATGAAATTTTGGGGCTCTTGGAGACTTCTTTTTGCATCTGCTCTTGGACTGAATTTGCTGGGATGGCCAGTCCTGGACAAATTGGCAGTCATATGAAGTCTGCACCATTTGTAGATTTCAAATAATTTGGAGATCTTTTTAAATCCCTTTCCAGACTCATAGGCATCGACAACCTTTTTTTTCTGAATGCCTTAGAGAACTCTTTAGATCTTGGCATGATGACACCACACACCTCAATAACAAAGAAACACCAGACATAAGGCAGGTTCCAGCTGCACTTCCTAAGCAGGTTCTGATCACTGCCACCCAATCTTGAACACCTGATTCTAATTTTATGGATTTGAAGGCGTGCTACATGTAGGGGTGTATTTACTTTTTCCACATGACTGAATCGGTATTTTTATTTTAAAATGTGAAAATCACTGCAAAATATCACTTCAGTGTGTCAACTGATAGCGTGTATCACCTTTATTAATAGGCACTGTTTCAAAGAGGATCAAATGTTTGGTTGTCCAAGTATGTCAAAAAAGCCAACAATTCCCATGGGGTGTACTTATTTTTTTTCACACGACTGTAGGAAAAGTATCAACTTCAGGGTGATTAAACCACTCTTAAACCACAGCAATCTGCCAATGATTACATCTCTGATTTATTAATGATCACCGCGTTGTACGTTTTATCCATTTGCAGCTACCTTCAATGTCGAGGAACATCCGTGAAACAAGTTACTTCCGCTTACATTGTAGCACCCATCAGTGCTCGTCCCACTTGTTTCTTTCTCTTTCAAGAATCTGTGTATGAGCTGCTTCTATATTCTATAGATAATGTATTAGAACGAGAGCACTAATATAAACCTGTAATTTGTAGCTACATTACTGTACTGCTGCTGACTATTACAGAGCTGCTGTTATGGAAAATGAATCAACACCTTCTGACCAATCAGAATATAGAAAAATCAGAAGCAATCAAAGTAAACAAAAAGTGAAATGGCTATCTGTTGAGCGGAAACATCTCAGCACTGCATGATGTAGGAGGAACGAGAAATGAGAAGCTGAGCTTGTAGATGAACAATCTGTTCTCTAGCATGAGTTATTTGTAATTTTGTGTAAGTCTCTCTCTCTCTCTCTCTCTCTCTCTCTCTCTCTGTCTCGCTCTCTCTCACTTGGGTATATATATAGGGATACAGGTAATAGGAACAATCTGTGCTAAGGTGATATGTTTGTTTCCATGTCAAGAGGCCAGAGCATCTTACTTACAATATGACAAAGTTATATATTAATATAAATCTACTCAGAAGTTCATGTATATTGCAGTTTATTCAGATCAATAATCTCAGTTGCATTGGCTCTGACTAAAGCCAAGATTTCTGCCGTGGCCTCTACTGAGCATCAAGATTGAACACATTCACGTCATGTTCATTTTCAGGAACTTAAATACCCGTAAGCGTATCGTCAGCCTTGTTTCATCATTAATCGTGGAGTAGTTTTGACGGTGTAGACGTCGAGAGGCATCGGGTGAAACATAACATTTAATTATAAATAAAATGCCTTTCTGTCGAGTGAATAACTGTCCAAAATGTAAATGTGCTATCATTTCTACAGTTAAAATGTGGCCCAGGGAGTTTTATTGTAGAAGGAAATATAAAAAAAAAAAAAAAAAAAAAAAAACAAGATGCAATAAACAGGAAGCCTTAAGGAAAATAAAAGGTAATAAAGAAAATGAAATAAAAAAAAAAACAAAGGCCCATAATAAGTAAAATAATTTTTAACAGGAAGTGATAACCAGTAATGATGTACATCATTTAAAAAAAATAATGAAAATAAAATTGGACTGTTGGGATAATTATTAGAAATAATAATATGATTCAATTTTGGACGTTTAGACTATATTACAAACTAATTAAAGAAAGTATTAAATATTAAGAGTTGTTAAATGTAAGTCCTTATAGCACTAAAGCAAAAGGTTTAGATGTGGATCTGGAGGTGAGCCAGTTACCATCAGGAGTCATGTGATTAGCTGAATGGTGTCCACTTGTGTACAATTAAATTGTCACATGACCTCAATATAGATCCGGCCATTCCTTGAAGAACCTCGGGTACGTCTCAACCAGCTCCCAAGTTCACTAGGTAGTGAATCAATATATGGTGTGCATGAGTTCGGGCACTGGCAAGGACCCTGGCTCACTACACATTGGGACACCGATAACCCAATTTCCGGCGACACGACTCACGTACTTGGGTTGCAAAACGTCACCAAAAATTAAAAACGTAAAAATATTTAAGATTTATATGTCATATAAACTTGTTAGCTTAATCACACGTATTTCTGTTATATTAAATCAAGCAGGACCATAGGCACGCTAAAAAAATCTCTTTAAACACTTAAAAGTCGTTAGACTCAAACAAACCGTATGTAGAATGTAAAATCACTCACGTGAGTAATCATTTGAGAGCTACAACGACAAAGTTGGCCGAGAGTTTTTTGTCCCACTTTTTTTTTTTTTTTTCGAGCTGAGAGGCTTCGGAATATATGACGTCATTTTCAGTAAGCGAACATAGTGAGCATCGATGCTCCCTGGTTGTTGCGGTGCACTGTGGGATATTTTAGTGTGCGAACGCTGCAGTACACTGGAAGGATCGTGTGATTGAGACAGCCCTTAAAATGGCCGACTACAGAACTAGGGAGCTGATTGAGACACACCCCTAGAGTGTGTTAGAGGCCATATCTAAACAAACAACATCATGAACACCAAGGCACAAAGTTCTGGAAAAGTACAAGGGTGAGTAAAATAAAAACCTTAATTACTGTCTGTCTGTCTGCCCGTGCATGTCTGAGAACCTTGTAAGCGTAGTTCCTCAAGAAGGACTGGTTAAATGGAATTGTTAAATAAGTATCCGATGTAATGATTAGATTTTGCAAATGATCCAAACAGAGTCAAAGTCCCAGTAAGGTCAAATGTGAGAAATATATATATATATATATATATATATATATATATATATATATATATATATATATTTTTTTTTTTTTTTTCTTCAATAGCTTCCTTCCTGTTTGTTATACAGAGATGTTACATTTATGTACACATTTATGTTCAGGAACCCAAGGCCCATTGTCTGACTGTCTAAGATTTTTGCCATCAGTCCGTCTGTCTGTTCGTCAGTCCATCAGTATGAATCTCATTAGTGCAATATTTAAAAATAAAATATATATATACATACACACTGTAAGTGGATAACGTCGTATGAACTGACTACATTTTGGCACTGATCCAAACATCGCCAAGGTGTATTTTAAGGATATTTGAGGCTTATAAATTAGTAACAAGATGGACTAAACTTGTTGGTCCATTGTCCAACATAATCTCCATTTCAATTCAATGCAAGTGTTTAAGCACTCAGTGAGTGTCAGGATTACTAGTAAACATTTGATGAACTTTATGTCACACTTTTAAGGTTTTCATTTGACTCACTCTCATATCAATCAGGGCTCTCATAAAAATCAGACAGGTTTACCACATCCACTAAAGGAAAATAAACAATGTACGTTTACTCCTACAGCTCCTTCAGTTACTACTACTAGTGTGAACTGAAACCTGACTAAAATTCTACATTTTACAACGGTTTACTTATGATGTATAAACTGGAGTTTAGTCCAAAACTGTTCATTGTATTTCTTCAAAATCAGGAAGAATACCAAGTTTTCAAGGAGAAATTTCTAATACCGTGGTAAGCTTTAAAATTGTACTCGATATGTCATAGGTAATAATATTTGGTCAGGCCGTACGGGACTTCGCTGAGTTTTTTGTGATTGTTGCGTCCTAAAATACTTGATTGTGCTACAACTTTTTGAAAACGTTCGCCATGTCATTTGTAGAGGTTTTTTTTTTTTTTTTGTGCATATTTTGGAGGAAAACGACTTGAGTTGCGAAATTGCAATTGCACAAAATTGTCGCACGGGCTCTCTCACAGTGATGTTTACAGTCAAATGAGACCTTTTAGCTGTACTCATGAATCAAAGAGGGCTTTGGCCGAATGCGTGTTGTGATGATGTCACATGATGCATCTTGGCCCAAATCTGCAGAAAATCTACAGTCATTTTTGAAAAATCTGCGAATACTGCAGAGTTTCCTTGACTGGGCGTTAATTTTCTGCGATCGCAAAATCATAGAGTCCTGGAGGGACTGTTTGGTACCTGTGTTTTACGAAACGTTGTTTTATTTTCATTTGAATGATTAAAAACAGGATTAATTCAGTCACGTTGGAGAAATCAGGGCTTTCTGGAACTGATCTATTACTTACATCTAAAAGCTGTTATCAAAGTGCTGCTTTTTTCAAGATCAGTGAGATGCTAGTGTTGGTCTGATCACATATAAACCATACTGTTAGTGAAAAATAAAGCACTCTAAAGTGAGTCAAGCACTCAATTTTGACGAGTTAAAAAAAAAAATCTATTTTCTCTTATTATCTTCATAGAGAATGGAAGATATTTGCTTTCTATCGCGTTCAGCCTTGTTATTAATGTCGATCTTTCGTGAATTTCGCAACGCATCATTTAACCCAGTTTCTCCTCAATGCCTGTTTGGCTTTATGACAGTCTCATTTACACAGATGTAACTACTCATTTTTTCCAATGTGGTCAGAGGCGTTCTTTTCGATTGCTCAGATACAACTTGGGAGTGGATCTTAATTCTTTACCATGTGTTAACGTAATTATTGTAATGGAATATCAAGGTGACTCCGGTGTATTATCTATGCATTGTGGTGCGTTGTATGACTTTCAGTCAAACTGACAAAAGTAAGTTACAGGGTCAGCAAGTTGATGCTCATTAGCATATCTACAGCGCCCTCCACTAATATTGGCACCCCTGGTAAATATGAGCAAAGAAGGCTGTGAAGATGTGTTTTTATTGTTTAACTTTTTGATCTTTTGTTCAAAAAATTCACAAAAATACTCGGCTCTCATGGATATCAAACAGTTGCAAACACAACGCAGGTTTATTAAAAATATCTTTGTTAAATATAGGTATGCAACAATTATTGGCACCCTTTTAGTCAATACTTTGTGCTATCTTGCTTTGCCAGGATAACAGCTCTGAGTCTTCTCCTATAACGCCTGATGAGGTTGGAGAATACATGGCGAGGGATCTGAGAGCGTTCCTCCGTACAGAATCTCTCCAGATCCTTCACATTTCAAGGTCCACGCTGGTGGACTCTCCTCTTCAGTTCACCCCACAGGTTTTCTATGGGGTTCAGGTCAGGGGACTGGGATGATCATGGCAGGACCTTGATTTTGTGGTCAGTAAACCATTTTTGTGTTGATTTTGATGGATGTTTTGGATCATCGTCCTGCTGGAAGATCCAACCACGGCCCATTTGAAGCTTTCAGTCAGAGGCAGTCAGGTTTTCATTTAATATCTGTTGATATTTGATGGAGTCCATGATGCCATGTATCCTAACAAAATGTCCAGGTCCTCTGGCAGAAAAACAGCCCCAAAACATTAAAGATCCTCCTCCATATTTAACCGTGGGCATGAGGTACTTTTCCATATGGCTACCTCTCTGTGTGCACCAAAACCACCTCTGGTGTTTACCACCAAAAAGCTCTATTTTGGTTTCGTCTGACCACAGAACCCGATCCCATTTGAAGCTCCAGTAGTGTCGGCACACTGAAGACGCTCGAGTTTGTTTTTGGATGAGAGTAGAGGCTTTTTTCTTGAAACCCTTCCAAACATCTTGTGGTGATGTCGGTGACTTCGGATTGTAGTTTTGGAGACTTTCTGACCCCGAGACGCATCTAACTTCTGCAGTTCTCCAGCTGTGATCCTTGGAGATTTTTTATCCACTCGAACCATCCTCTTCACAGTGCGTTGAGACGATACAGACACACGTCCAATTCCAGGTCGATTCATAACATTTCCAGTTGACTGGAACTTCTTCATTATTGCCCTGATGGTAGAAATGTGCATCTTCAATGCTTGTGCTATTTTCTTATAGCCACTAACCATTGTGTGAAGCTCAACAACCTTTTACTGCACATCACAGCTATACTCCTTGGTCTTACCCATGGTTATGAATGACTAAGGGAATTTGGCCTTTGTGTTAACTCATATATTTATACCCCTGTGAAACAGGAAGTCATGGTAGAACAATTTCCTGTTTCTAGTCACCCAGGTGTACTAAAAAAAAAAAAAATGTAAAATATCAATGCAAATATACTTCAAATATATTTTTCATCATATGAATTCATACTGGTGCCAATAATTGTTGCACATCTGTAATTCACAAAGATATATTTTTTTGATAAAGCTGAGTTTTGATAAAGAGCAGAGTATTTTGGTGAACAAAATATCAGTAGGTTAAACAATAAAGACAATTTTTCACAGCCTTCTTTGCTCATATTTACCAAGGGTGCCAATATTATTGGAAGGAACTGTATATCTATATATAAAGTAAATGCAGTGCACTTGTAGTAGCGGTATATTGTGCGTTAGCTACAGTTTGTTTTTCAAAACATCCGTTTTGAACATCAATCTTATTACTCCACCGTTTAGTCTGGACAAACGATTAAGCCCTTATTTACTAAAGGTTCATGTAGGTTGTGTTAAAATCTGAAAACTTGATAACCGGATCGAAGGAGTTTTACATGTTTGCTTTAATAATTATGCAGCTTGGGGGTGTTTTTTTTTTTTTTTTTTACCTAGAAGTGAAAAATACAGGGCAGCATTTATGAAAGCAGATGAGGTTTAAACACGTTGAGATCATGTGCAAAAATTCATACGACTGAAGGGCAGGTACTAAAGTTGCTAAAGCTCGGATTTCATCATTTTAAAACAAAATGCCACTATTATTACATTAAAGATTCTCTATTTTTACTTGACTGACTAAAATGAAATAAATGACTTCAAGTAGTTTTCGATTAGAACCGAAGAGAAGTCGTGATGAACTTGACGTATTCAGAAGCGTTAAGTAAAACCTCATGAAGCTGGTTGAGATACCGAGAGTGTGCAAAGATTTGTTAGGAATACTGTCCAGAATTGAGAGTATCATCTGTTTAACCTTATTCTTTGTCTCTGCATAATTAATATGTTAATCTGTAGCGAATTTATTCATTATTATTCTAAAAAAATATATCGAGAGAATAGTTTAAAAAATAATAATAAAAAAATAAGACCTTTTGAGAAGCTGTGTCCAATCTTTTGATTGGCTGTGCATTGTTTCATTCTTCTTATGTTTTACTTATCTGGCGTCACATTCAATTTAGCTTTTCATGGGATCTTTATAAATCATGTCAGTATTGTCTGAAAACCCCCCCAAAAAAACTCATTCTTGAATTAAATATAGTTTGATTAATGAGGCTATCGATAATGACTGGCAGACTCCGTTGGCTAAGCTAATAAAATATTGCTGCAACCAAATTGACAAAAAAATGTTATTTCTGCAATGGCAGCTCCAAATCTATAAACAGAAATCACGACTGAAAGTGGCGTTTGGCTGATGTAAACACTTTTCCCGCCTCTCCAGTCAGGAACATGAAATCCAATATAGAAATTGGACTATTATTGTTACTCCTACATGTTAACCATTTAGAAGCTTCATGGGATTTAACTGTACTCGGAGACATCTTGTTATTAATGAAATACACTGAGGGACTGATTCAACTTGATTAATGTCACTTTCAAGCGTAGTAGTGCAGCCAGACCCCATAAGTAGAAGCTAAACTGACTCTTGTAAATGTCAGATCTCTAAATAACAGGACGTTATTCTCAGCAATCTTATTTGTTATCGAAAACAACATGTTCTTGATAGAAAGATGCCTTGGTTTAAACGGAGTGGTTTCTCGTACTTTGTTTCCCATGCACTATATTTATTATTTTTCTTCGGCACCGTAGGTGCAAACATATTTCTTTTAGATTTTCATTCCTTCTAATACTTGCCTGTCGTACTGTGGGGCTAAAAACGGTTCTTGATAATTATTTATAACGGAAGCTCTGTTAGGAGTGCAGCTACCAAACATAGGTTTATATAAAAGTGCTCGTTCTAATGCATTTACATTTGGCTAGGCGCTCTTACCCAGAGTGACTTACATTTTATTTCATATTTATATCACTGAGCAGTTGAGGGTTAAGGGCCCAACAGTGGGTGGGATTTGAACTCATGACTTTCCAATCAGGAGTCCACTGTCTTAGCCGCTGAGCTACCACAGCCTTGTTGGAACATGGTATAGTTTCCATAGTAACAGGGACTTGTATGGTGAACGCTCTACATCAGTGGTCACCAACCCTCTTCCTTGAGATCTATCAACCTGCGGGTTTCATCTCCAACTAAAAATCTAACACACCTGTTTTAGATGATCAAGAACTTCTTAAAGCAATGATGAGATGATCAGGTCTGCACGATTATGATTGGAGCTAAAGTCTTCAGCAAAGTAGATCTCCAGGTATAGGGTTGGTGACCACTGCTCTACACAGCCTATCTATCTATATATCTATATCTATATATATCTATATCTATATATATATATGTATATATATCTATATATATATATATATATATATATATATATATATATATATATATATATATATATATATATATATATATATATATATATATATATAACTTACTAAAAGATTTTAAAACAGTGTTGTTGGTTGAAATAAAACCCGGCGTGGTGGCTGTATTTGTCCAAGCAACGCTGAAAGAAAATGAGTGTGTATTCAGAGGGCATGGGATTGATCTCAGCTAATGATAGCCATCACTGTCTTGTTGAGTTCAATTCTTCTTAGTCATTAAAAAATTATACCACAGTTTACTGTTGAATTCTTGAATAATCATGGAACCCAAATGGCCATGTCCCAAATGGGGCACATTTTATCTCCTGGTCCTCATTTGTAAAATAAGCGATTAAACCAACATGCAGTATATGAGATCGATTACCTCATTTATATAACTACCTAATTAGCTCATTTATATCGTAACTACACGTCATTTGAAACAGAACGACTGAATGAAGACAGCTGACTTCGTCCCGATGAGTTATATGAATTTGTCGGTGTGAACAACGTGAATTTTTTTTTTTTTGTTATTAATGAAATGATTACAAATTCCATTCATCTTCAGATGGAAAATGAAGATTAAGTTTTCATTGGAAACCACAACCAATTATTTCTAATTATCTCTCACTTGCAGCTGATAGGAACGATCTGTACGAGCGTTTGAGTGAGTAATGACACTGCGTCTGTAACTCTGTCGGGATCTCTGAACGGCCGAATGGCGAGCCATCATTAAAGAACACAAGAAGCAATGTTCTGGGATGTGATGAAGCTTTGAAGAGGACGTTTTCCATACGCTTGCTTTTACACCCTCATTCCCGTGATCAGTCCTGTAGGTCTGCGCTTCAACGACATGACAGATATGTGGACTTTGGGAGAAGGCCTTAGAAGAAGACGTGGTCGGGGTGTTAATGTAACTAGTACTTGTCGAAAGACCTCAGCAGGCTATATGTGGAGACGATGGCTACAAAGGTTGGGTAAAAAATGAAACCTTTGTGAGCTTACACGCTTACATACTGTGTGCGCTTTCGCATTAGCCGTCGTTTAGAAGCAATCCAGTACTGCAGGTGGCGCTATTAAAACTTCCTAAGCATGTAAGGACGTACATGAACAAATGCTAGAACGCAAGGAAGAGAGGAATTTTGTTCCATATCTAGAACAAGAAAAGGGACATACGATGCAGGTGATATATGAGATCATTAAATAGAATGAGTTTTGAGGATGCGGAACTTAGAATGGATTGGCTTGGGCATAACTAGTCTGTAAAGACCAATCACAGCGTGTTTGTCCGTAAAGTTTATCCAGCTACCACGTGCGTGCCATGGCGAGCAGGGCGGTCACGGAATCCAGGGAGTTGGATGCAATTGAAGAAAAGATTTAATTTTTTTATAACAAGACAAGTAAAAATACTTAGTGGTTAGCACGTCCGCCTCACACCTCCAGGGTCGGGGGTTCGATTCCCACCGTGGCCCTGTGTGTGCGGAGTTTGCATGTTCTCCCCGTGCTGCGGGGGTTTCCTCCGGGTACTCCGGTTTCCTCCCCCAGTCTAAAGACATGCATGGTAGGCTGATTGGCGTGTCTAAAGTGTCCGTAGTGTATGAATGGGTATGTGAGTGTGTATGTGATTGTGCCCTGTGATGGATTGCAACCCTGTCCAGGGTGTACCCCGACTTGTGCCCGATGCACCCTGGGATAGGCTCCAGGTTCCCCATGACCCTGAAAAGGATAAAGCGGTATAGAAGAAGGATGGATGGACAAGAAAAATTAAACAAAAAAGACTGGGAAAAAAAAAAAAACTGGAACAGCTAAAATAAGGAACTTAGACTACGGCTAGGCAAGACAACGTGAAAACAAAACGCACTCACAGTGCAAGTATAACACAACATACTAACAACTATATCAACTATGCACAAATACAATGCTCCACAACTAAGGAGAGAAAACACAGAACTTAAATTGGGAACTAATTGGGGGAACACAAAACAGGTGAGCACCATCAAGGAACGCTGTCAATAAATGAGTGAGGGTGACCTCTGGTGGTCTGGGGAGGAATTATTGATTGTGGACATGACAAAAGCCTCCACACATCATCGCTTTGCTGCACAATTACACCATATTGGTTGTGGAAGACAGCTAATTATGTTGTCTCAGAATGAACCATGCTGAAGCCTTGAGGATTGTATGTGAGTACATATTTAATTGGATATCATGATGAAATGATTTATACAGTGCCCTCCAATAATATTGGCACCCTTGGTAAATATGAGCAAAGAGGATTTTTGTGATTTGTTTGTTTAAAAGAAATTCACAAAAAAAAAAAAAGAAAAACACTCTGCTTTCATATATATCAAGCAATTGCAAACACAACACAGGTTTTAAAAAATATCTTTGTTAAATATTGATGTGGATTGGTTGACGTTCCGATCAGTAACACAGAGCCTTAACCGCTAAGCCACCACTGCCCCGGTTTGGAGGCTTTCTGACCCCTAGATGCAAATACCCTCTGCATTTCTCCAGCTGTGATCCTTGGAGATTTTTTGGCCACTCGAACCGTCCTCTTCACAGTGCGTTGAGACGATACAGACACACGTCCAATTCCAGGTCGATTCGTAACATTTCCAGTCGACTGGAACTTCTTAATTATTGCCCTGATGGTAGAAATGGGCATTTTCAATGCTTGTGCTATTTTCTCATAGCCACTTCCCATTGTGTGAAGCTCAACAACCTTTTGCTGCAAATCACAGCTATACTCCTTGGTCTTACCCATTGTTATGAATTAATAAGGGAATTTGGCCTGTGTGTTACATCATATTTATACCTTCTTTGCTCATATTTACCAAGGCTTCCAATATTAGTGAATGGGACTGTATGCACTGTATAAACAATTATTCTCTCACCAGCCTCTTTTAATACTCTCTCTCTTGAAGGTAATATGACAAAAAGTGGCTTTTCAGGTTATTAAAAAAAAAAAAAAAAACATAAAGCTCAAACTCTTCACTGTTCCAGTGTCAGGAAAATCTTTATAAAGTGCTAAAACTGGAGACTCCTTCTGTAAACGTTAAATAAACGTCTTATTCAAAAATAGAAAATAAAAACTTCACCGTGTCAATAACTATAATTCTTTGCTCAGCTTAAACAAATTTGAATCCATTAATGTGGTGCGCCCACTATACAAGTCGAAATGCTTAGAAACTGTTCCTGTTCTACATGATCAAATGAATCCGTACTCTCTGACCAATACGATTCAGTGGTAATTATTCAACAGCACTGTGGAGAAAGTGACAAAGGCCATGTGTCTGTAAAAGTCTCCCTCCTGCAGAGTCTACCTCAAAAAACTAATCCTAGTACAAGGCAGATCTTAAAAACTCAAAATGGCAGCTGCTCAGGAACATGTCTAAGCATTCGCACTGGAGACAAACCTTTCTACTCGGAATCTGAGGTTTGGAATTCCAGATTTTTGCCCAGAGATCATGATCGATGCCACGTCTTTGTGTTACAATTTAATATTACATAATAAATATGTTTAATCTCAAACTAATTACCAGTAGCAAGGCTGCTAATGGCTGACTCTGTCTCTAGGACTGTCAAGTGATTTATTTATTTTTTTCTCATTTCTTTTCACTTTGTCAGCATACCATGACATTTCGAGCCACTTAAAAAGGAAATTGGACAGTTAATCCGGTTAGTCCATTATTACTGGAGGACTTTATTAATTACGATGCAATGGTGTGTCTAATTCCGTCAAAGAGCAGCTTTCGTATTGCGAGAGCGAGAAATATTTACACCAGCATTATTAAAAAAAAGAGATTATTATTATTATTATTATTATTATTATTATTATTATTATTATTATTATTATGCATGTTTTACTGACGTTTGAAGTGTTTGAATAGGTAGCTTAGTTAATTTTCACTTATTTATTGCAACTGAGTGGAGGTAAATTGAATATCCTGATTAATATCCACATTTTACAGCCATGCTGTAAAAAGTAGTAAAACTTTTTATACTCTACCAGTAAAATATGACCTGCTTCCCTTAGACACTCTAAAGAAAATCTCCAGAAGCATTAAATGGGCATATGAAGAAACAGCTTTATATGTTCAACCCACTATGGGGATATAAGTAATGGTTTTATATGCCGTGCTCACGGCTCATAAAATTGCTTCCTTTATCTTCGCTAAACCCTCAATACTTCTGTGAATGTTTCATTACATTTGTGTTTTAAGTTCATTCATTACGTCGGGCGTACGGATAAAATGCCACAACAGCAAAATACTAGAAAAGAACTCGAAACAAAGTTGTCTAGCATTCTAAATATGTTCCCAACTGAGAAGGTGAATGAGTTGCAGTGAAGATCCGTGCAGAAGATCTTGCTGACGTTGCTACTTAATTGGTTTTAAGTGTGTTCTATGGTGTCCTAAGTCATTTGTATAAAATCAGTCCCGAAATTACAGGTCACATGCTGAGAGTGTGACTAAAGGCGTCAGGATTATGGCTGCTATGACGCTGGAGCTGGATTTATTATAAGGAAATTCTATATTTAGGTTCATTTATACATTTCAGTCATTTAAACATCTACGCTAAGAATGACTAGAATAGCCTAGAGAATCTGTTTTAGACCCAGTTTTGTCCTTCTCTATGTAGAACTGGGGATTTAGAGCTGCATTCAGAGGTATTAACTTAAGTTTAAAAGTTAGGTCATTGGGAAAGTTGCTCGTATTCAGAGTCGGGTTACGCACACACTTTTCCAGGCTCCTCATTCGGATTATGCGAATCGTCTGTGTGCAGTTTATTCTTTTCTGGTTGCCAGATTTGAATTTTTTGTGTGTGTACAAGCGGCCAAGACGAGGTTTTAACAAAACAATCTAGACCACCGTCTTTAATTAAACACTTAAGCACTTGCATTTTGCTTTGTCAAATGTATTATTATAGTGTGACCTGAATGCAAGAGACAATTTAAAAATGAACAATAAAGACTGAAATGATGATATATGAATAAGACAATTCATAGAGGAAACGCTACAATAAGCTAAAAATAAATCTAATAGGAGTCTAATACCGCACTGTATACTGCCAATGTATTGCTGTTTGAACAGTCCTGGATGTACTTATCACGTATTATAACAGTAATCACTGCAAATTTGATTTAATTTAACAAAATGGCCTCCACCAGCGTATACAATAGCACACGATCCAGTGCAACCTATTACATTGCATTTTATTATTATTATTATTATTTTTTTTTTTTTATTTTATTTTTTTAAATCTGGTAGTTTTTACAATTGAAATAAACCGTAAGATACGAAGGCTATTTTATTGTGCTTTTTAAATTCGCTAAGAAAATCACGGACGTTAAAGCCACAATACTATTAATTGCGGTTTGATTGCTACTATAATTTTAATCAAAAGGGGAGAATGACTTTATTTTAGCAGGATGGAAATCGGATTTTGGTCAAACGGGTGGTTTATTTGTTTGTTTGTTTGCTTGTTTGTTTTTAATTTTATGTGTAAAATGTGTTTAAAATGCTTAAGCATAGGCCATGTGCTAAAGAAAAAAGGGGGGGGGGGGGGGTGATTCACAATAAATACAGCAGGAACAGCTTGCCTACTCATGCTGGGGTTCACGCAATCTAGTCTACTAATCTCCTAATCCCATGCAGATGTATAAGGGTTTATGTGTGTGTGTGTGTGTGTGTGTGTGTGTGTGTGTGAGTGCAGGGTAGGTACATCTGAGACACAGAGAAACGGAAAGAAGTGAGAGTGTGACAGATATAAAATGCACCACCGTGCGTTTTGTCCTGAGATGGATCGTGTCTTTGCTGTATTATATAATTTTGAGGACGCTTAAATTAGAACGTGTTCGGTGATTGTGAATGCATGTTCATGTCCTACTTCCTGCTATTACACTGTGACAGTCTTAGAGGAGACATAATTAATGTTTTGTACTTTAATATTAAATAGGCTAATACTTTCTCTAGTAGCGTCATTTATTTATTTATTTTTTTCCAGTGCAGGTCATTACTGTAGAAAAATAGGCTAAAAATATCAGGGAATGCTGTATTATCCATTTATCATGGCGGTATGATTAAAAACCACTTGGGGATGTACTGTTATAGGGTGTTACGGTAAATTATAGCACTATTCTATTTTATTGCACAGCGATTCGCCAACCATTCTTGACCATTTTAATATTATGGGATGTTGTGGAACAACTTGTTTCCTGTTATCGTTTATATTCGAGCGGCTACTGTATAAATTGTAATAGAAGTAGTTTTCTAACAGTAGAAACAATGAAGTATGAGAACGAGTGCGTTGATATAAACACTATTGCACTACCGTCAGAGCTGCTGTCATAGAAAACTAATCAACACCCTCTGACCAATCAGAATCCAGAATTGTACAGCGGTATAGCAGTGTAATATTCATACACTCGGTAATATTCAAACTATTTAGCATTTAGAGTACCGGCCTAGATACGGCCGTGTGCAAAAGTTTGCATCCCCTGTGCTTTTTTGGAATGGAAATAAGAGACATAATGCCAAGATGTTTATAAATAAATATAGAGTACAATAAACAGAGAATTATTTATAATCACGACCATCTCGGTGTCCGGACCCGCTTTAAAGAAGGCAGTGTATGACATCTAGCCGAGTCTTCATGGAGCGGCGATAATTATGAGAGTACGCGTAAATATACATCGAATCCAAAGAGATGAATCTGATCCAGTTAGCTATAATTTGCAATAGGGACACTTAGAGTAAAAATCGGATTTAAGAAATAAATCGGATTTTATCGTAAAAGTATTTCCCTAGGTAAATAAACCCTCTACACACACACACACACAATTCATAATCTAATAAAGATAATCTTGTTCAGATGATGCCGTTGCTATCGTCGTAAACGTTAGAGCTGTACAGCGTTAAATAAAGAGCGACTCGGTGCATGTGGACGATCCGCAGTCGGACCTGCGCTCCTCCTGCCTTCCGTTCAGGATGATTTGAGTTGATTGAAAGAGTCCTGCGGGGACGGCGTCTGAAACATCACCATGCTGCAGCTGCATCCATAATGCGGTGACACAAACAGGCCCGGGTAAGAGATAATTATCTCATAAGTCAGTAAGCACAGCTGTTGGCAAGGTCAAGTTTCATTTATGCACAGCATTTGTGGCGCTTTTTCGCTTTTCCCCACTGCATGAATGATCCACAGCATTGTAGCGCTGTCCTAATGAATACTAATGGCCACCTCTGACAATCAACTCTCGTCCAATATGTTTATTTACCACATAACTGCTGTTTGGTGGTAAATTACTGCATGGAATTTATATCACTGTGCCTAAAATGTGGCCTGAAATGGGGACGTTCATTTATTTTTCTTAATCTAGTCAGCAGGGTATTTGTAATCGTTAATTTCTTTATTATTTTAGTTATTGTATTGCTGCCTACACAATGTGTCTCTCTATTACATGAATACTCACGGGCCTCGTCTATTGTGAATGTTCAAATTATCGTGCGTGTTATTTATTTGGATAATGTTTGCTTGGATGGCTTAACCAAGGTATTAAACACTTAATAGCTAGCCAGGATTGCTAGCACGCTAGCCACTAGGATTATACAGTGTAACTAGAATATTGTGTAATTAGGCTGCGATTCGCGCCATGTCGGAGTTACCGTAATTACTAGATGACAACCCGGACGTTCTATTCAGCGTCGTTCACGTCCTCGGACTTGGGGTTATGTCTTTCTATACGCCGAAATGAATAAGTGTGAGGTGATGTCGTTGACAACTTCGGTTTTGCATTAAACTGTATTGTATGTCTTTTTTGTTAATTTTCAGATTAATCTTACATTATTAAGATGTTAAAAATAGTCAATTACACGAGTTACTACACACAAAAAAATATTGTTAGATAACTCCTTAACGCCTTTTTACTTACTGCTGAAGCTTTACGCATGACGTCGCAGCGGTCAGGAGCGCTCAGAAAATTCCCAGTTTACAAGTTGTAATTACGAGTTGTACGAGGATGTGAAAGATTTTTTCCAAGTCAGAATCTCGTAATTACGCTAATTACGACATGGCGTGAAAATCTAGCTCTAAATCTAGTCACTGATTCCAGTGGCAAGCTAGCTAACGTCAAACCAACTACTGTATTGTATAACGTAGCTAATTAGCTAGCAAGCAAGCTAATGTTAACCAGCTAAGTTCTTGTGTAACCCAGTAGGTAATTTGCTAGCTAGCAAACAAGCGAATCTTAGCTATTAGTGTAAACAAAACAAATAGCCAAGTTAACTTTCAAGCTAGCTAATGCCAAAACAGATCATTTATTGTTTAATGTAGCTAATTTGCTAGAAACTGGCCTCGCTTTGTTTATTATTCGGTCAATATCCATACGTGTCTGTCTATATAACACCAGAAGCAAAATTGTTGCAAGCAAGCAAATTTTAACTGTTCTGTATATAAAACCATTAGAAAAGGTCACGTTCAGGCTGGATAAATCCAAACCAGCCAATTTATTGTGTACTCCAGTAGCTAATTTGTTAGCAAGCATGCCAACTTTAACAATAACCTAGCGAATTTGAATAGCAAGCTAATGAATGTCAAACCAGGTCATTTACTGTAAAATAGCTAAAATGTGAGCAAGCAAGGTAAATATAATGTAAATGAGCCAAAAAAAAAAAAAATCAAACTTTGTTACTGGTTCAATGAGAAGTATTAATGCTATGCACCATATAGTGTTAAAGTAATATTTTACTAGTAATACAGATTCCTGTTTCCATCTTTGTATGCAAATTGCTACTTTTTTTTCATTGTAGTATGTAAAACGCAGGAAATTGTCCAAATGTGAGGTCATTTTCTGGGATTCACTCTTCGATTCGCAGCTCGGCTGAATGAAATTCAATGCAACATCCTGACGACTGCTCAGGATTTTTCTTTTTCTCACAGTATGCTAATCAGATTTAGTCAGGTTTCTGCCCGAGGCAAAATAAATGTGAATTATGTCTGTGTTAGCATCACGGCTATTCAGTGTGTCCTGGGCTCCCTGGAGCCAGACTGAATTTTTACTTCATGAATTTCAGGCAAATGATAGAAAACTCAGCTGGTCTTACCAGAGTGATAATGAAATATGAATATGACTCATTTCTGTGTAATGTTTTGTAGTGAAATGGGATTTTGAAAAGCTTTACATGGACGAGGCATGTTTAAGAGAGCATGGAGAGTATAACAATTTAAAAAAAAAAAAAAAAAATGCATTTCCATTTATACAAATATAAAATAACTGTCTCTCAGTGGTGGAATGAACTTCCAACCTCAATCCGGACCGCAGAATCTGTCACTATCTTCAAAAAAGCAGCTAACGTAACTAACCCCTAAAATGCCAACCCCTCATTATCCTTAATAAAAAAAATAATAAATAAATAAATAAAACTTACCCTGGTTCTTCCACCTCTACTCGGCACACTTTGCTTTTCTAGAACTCAATGATAAATCTTGTACGGTAGCACTACTTGTATTGTTCTCTGCTTGATATATCGCTCTGCTTGTATTTCCTCATTTGTAAGTCGCTTTGGATAAAAGCGTCCGCTAAACGAATAAATGTAAATGTAAAATAATAAAAATAAATCATGCTGGCAGTCTGGTTTTATTTACATACTATAGATTAGCAAAATTAGCTAAGCTAAGTCCATCAGGTATTAACAATTTAGCACCAAGCAAACATTAACTAGCGTACTAGCTTGCTTAACTTACTAGTTAGTGGGGATTTGATTTAATACCAAAAAAAAAAAAACTGTTTCAGAAAAAAAACAAGCTGATAATGAGTCTTTATTGGTCACATATAGAGTAGAGCACAGTGAAATTGTTTTCTTCACATACCCCAGCCTGTTAGGAAGCTGGGGTCAGAGCGCAGGGTCAGTCGTGATACAGCGCCCCCTGGAGCAGAGAGGGTTAAGGGCCTTGCTCAAGGGCCTAACAGCGGCAGCTTGGCAGTACTGGGGCTTGAACCCCCGACCTTCCGATCAGTAACCTGAAGGAGTCTCCAGTGTCAGTGCTTTGTGACAACCAGAGATCATTTTGTAACTTCCACCACTGGAAAGTTTTCAAGGAGTTTATACTTTTCAGTTTCTGAGTAAAACATGACAAGCTATGTTTTATTTATTTATTAGAGAGAGAGAGAGAGAGAGAGAGAGAGAGAGAGAGAGAGAGAGAGAGAGAGAGAGTGTGAGTGAGTGAGGGGGGGGGAGACTAGTGAGGGAATGATTATAGCTAGAAGTTATGACATCATCCCATTGTGTTTTATTCATTATTTAGTAACCACCCATGCTTGTTAACAAGCCACACTATATATTCTATTAAATGCGTTAATTAGCAAGCTAGCTCTTTTGCATCATATTTATTTCATGTGCGTCAACATGTGCACAAAATATCTGAATCATGACATGCTTGAACTCCTTTGTGTAAATATTGGTGAACAAAATGCCTCAATCTGGCTGTCTTGTGCTGTCAGAAGCGATCATGTAATAGTGAGGTTTCCTCTCGGCTCTCTGTCAACCCTGCTAATGATTGTGACTTTAAACCGCAGGTATGTGGGCTTTGTTTTTCCCACAACGAGAGATGTTATGATGTCTTTCCTTCATCGCGGTGTCTCTCTAAAACTCCGCTGCATTATTTAGCCCTGAACGCCTCTGGAGAACCGAGCTGATGAATTTTGATTGCCTCTCGCACCATGGGTTCTGCTCAGAGATCCTTCCTGACAGAGTAGCTGAGAGATAGAGGAGACAACCTTCATTCTTTTTAATAAAAAATGTTTTTAGTTGTAATACAGATGTCACTGTCGATTTGACACTCGTGGAAACGACGCTGTTTCAATTAAAAGTTTTCTTTGCACCCAGTGCGTGCGAATAAAAACGGAAAGAATGCCGCCTTTAAAAAAAATTGAATAAAAAAAATTGAAGTCCTAGATGTAGCACAGGTTGAAAAAGTCGTCATTAGAAAGGACAGACAGAGCTTCGCACTATTCACTGATTTTGTGAGGTTTTGAACCATAGGTTTTCCTTTCGTTTAAGACATTTGGCTTTTTCTAGCTAGACTTTAAAAGAACACATTCTAATTGTGAAGGTCGTGTGAAGGTTAACTAGCATACGAAGGATTTAAAAAATGTCTAGGTGTGCTGGCATAGGAAAACCATCAACATCTGACATTCGAGCTAACATTAATATGCGTTGTACGTTAACTTTTACCAGATTCATGTTTTCAATTAATATTTCTACATTGCTCACGGGAGGAATTGGTTAGTTGTTTGTTTGTTGTTTTTTTTAAAATTATTATTTATTTTTGACTTTTTAATTTTTTCTAGCGGATTCACACAGCTTCGGGTATTTGTGCATGCTGTTGCAGGAGGAATATCACGTTTTCCGATCGCAGAAATTAACACAAAATCACCTAAGCGAACTCTGCGTTTTTTTTTCGGAGGAGCTCGCAATTTTCCAAATCGACCAAAGATTTCCCGGCGATTTTGGCCAAGACACGTCATGTGACGCCATCACGACGTGCACTCGGCCATTAGAAGATATTGGTTGGTTGGTGTTTATTATTTTTCTTCCAGGTATCATGGACCCGGTCGACGCTACTTTGCGACACCGCAAACTAAAGACGACCGACGGCACTGCTGCTCCTTATAGACCTTTTACACATTTATTTCTGCTACTAAGTCAAACTGAACACCATCGCCAAATCCTTTGTGAAGTGCTGTTACTTTTAACTTGTTGTCCAATACATTTCCTCAGCGCAGGGAGAACTGTCCACCCACCTCCCGTCCTTGCTTTGCGAAATTGAACCGCTCTCCTGCATTACTTCTCATCCTCCCTACAAGGATTATTCCACCTCCACTTCCATTAAAAGGCCACCGTGTGCCATGCCACCTCTGGCCCTGCCTTTAATCCATGTTTCTGACTGGCACTGTATGGACAAAGAAGTTTGGGTGTAAGAATGCAATATCCCGCAGACCTTGCTCTGTAATTCCAGGTCATGGCCTGCTTCGCTAGTGGGATTTCTACCCAAGCACCTCAATTATAAACTACATCCCTACTGTAATCATTTCCTTTTTTTTTTAACCCATTGCACAAGAACGCCTTTCCATACTAATGCCACATGTTGAGACTGTAACGTCCGAGAAACAACAACAAAAAACACTTATTTTCTTGTTCTTTTCCTTACAGCTCAGCCAGGTCCGCCCAAAATTCACGAGGGATGGTGGGCGTACAAAGAGGTCGTTCAAGGGAGCTTCGTTCCAGGTAATGTTCATATTATCTGATGAATATTGTAGGGTTTAGCAGGGTTGAATTTGCACACCTGGGTATGTCGATCAATTTTAAAGTGAAGTCTTGCACAATTCACTTAGAGGGTAAAAAGGTTCAGATCGTTGCGATGAAAAATTAGCAGAATTCTTCATAATGACATTGATGGAAGAATTTGAAGCTTTTTAAAATCTACCTCTCGAAGGTTTTACACTAATGGGTTACCTTCAGTTTTGTTCAGTCAGAGTTTGATGTTTGCAAGCAACCCCCAAATCACGATGGGGTTCTTCTAGATCCAGTAAGTAGTCGGTAATCAATCAGAAGGTTATGTGAATAATCATGGTTTTGACTGAATGGAGAACTAATGGAGGTTTTCTTGGCAAGGACTAATAGCAAAGTGCCCATGACCTCACTTGTACAAACTGTAAAATGTTCCTGCTAGCTCATGTACATCCTCTGGCCATTATCCTGAACCAGAGAGCGGCCCAGGTGGCCCTGATGGTCCTCCACTCAGTCACTCGACCACCATTACATCCTTTTGTTCTACTACTTCTTTGGAACTTGTGGAAGCTGTGTATCAAAGGCGTCATGAGGGTGGGTAAGATCCTCGAGATATCTTGCCAGACAATAATAGTTAGATAACACTTCCTGATGAGGAACAGAGTCCTTCAGGTTAATTAATACTACTTCTTATTGAGGAAGGGACTCACTCAAAGTACCATTGCCACTTCCTATTGAAGAAGAGCATCAATCAGAGTATTAATACTGCTCTTATTGAGGAAAATATGTACTCGGAGTATTAATACTGCTTCTTACTGAACAAGACAACAACTCCGTGTTTCCATACAGCATCTTACTGATTAAGAGATTCACTCAGAGTATCAATACTGATTCCAATTGGGGAAGAATTCTCAGATTATCGGTTAAAAATATTAATACTGCTTTTTATTGAATAAGACAGCAAAATAGTCTATATAGAGAGTATTAATACTGTACAGCTTCTTATTGAGTATGAGTCATTCAGTGCTTCCTATTCAGGATGAACATCTTAAAGTATTAAGCAATTCAAAGTATACATTTTGCTTCTATTATTTATGAAGGAAAGCACAATGGCGGTCCAGAAATAACAGTAATAGCCTACATACTTGAGATGAGGTACTCGGTAAGTGTATTGTTGTACAACAATGTTTAGGAGGTTGATTAATTTAAAAAAAAAAAAAAAAAAAAAAAAAACAGAACTGTATCAATTGAAATTGGAATATTTATTAAGAATTTCAGTATATCTGCATGGCTCAGGGTGGCTGGAAATTGGTAATGGTGGTACAATAAATATCCAGCCATGCCTGCTGAAATTAAATGTCTGTGTTGTTATAGTTGACAGTTTTCACTGATTTTTATAAGGATTTCATGCTTCTGGAGATGAGGCAGTGACTGTGACGTATATCGCAGATGGTAAAAATGTTTAGACTCACATTATCTTGGGCGATTTTCTTCTTGAAATAAATTGGAATAGTCAACCAAGATCAGAGGGACCTCATGGCTAGAAGTCAGTTGTGAAGGAAATGGATTATGATTTGTTTCCCTGCATATCCTGTATGAAAAATCCCTGATTTATAATTTACTTTTCTGTTTTAATTTGCTGCTGTTGTTTACTTCTGACTGCCTGCTAAGCCGTGCCACTCATTCCAGTGTTTGAGTATTGTAGATGTCTTGGCCTCTGGTTTATATCGGAGAACTTTGTTAGTAAAACTTTCTTCAGGATGAAACGTTTTTATTCAGTTTCTCCAGAATGGATGATTATTGTTCATTTCAAATTTTAATAATTCATTTGCCTACATCTCGATGCATCTTAAAGCTCCTGTGTACTGGACGTCCATCATCCCGAAGTCAATGGGGTTTTTGAATGGGTTTTTTGGTTAAATGCCAGAAATAAAGTCTGTGGTTAACACAAGCTCAATATATGTTCACAAACTATACTACGCCATAAAATACATCAGTAATACCCCACTCAGGATTTTTAAAAAAGCTTTTACGTGTCTTGAAAAAGACGGTTGTTGTTAACAAGTGGCGGTTGTTAAATGGGAGTACAGAGGTTGTCGGGGACATTAAACGTCATCACGCCGAACAGGAAAACTGCTCTACTACAGCCTTGTTGTGTTTATACTCGCGCTCTTGCAACTCAAACTTTCCAACTTGTAGATTTATCAATTTATAGTATTTTCTAATTGTATTGTTTTAAAAAAAAAATAAATACTGAAAGAGTTTGTCGGAAGCGTAGCGGTGGTGACGTTGAAGTCATGTGATTGTGGTGTGGTTCGTTTATAGCCTAACGTTAGCTTTTTACGTCTGGAGATTATATTTAGGCTTTTTGTATTTTATATTGGTTTTTTGTTGATGGAACCAGGGTGATGCTAACTTCTGGGGTGGGTTAAAACAATACATCATCCCAGCAGGATTGATGAATTCCACATTAGTGTCTGACACTTGAGAAGAGGACACACACCCTAGCACGTTCGCCTCACACCTCCAGGGTCGGGGGTTCAATTCACACCGTGGAGAGTTTGCATGTTCTCCCCGTGCTGCGGGGGTTTCCTCCGGGTACTCCGGTTTCCTCCCGCAGTCCAAAGACATGCATGGTAGGCTGATTGGCGTGTCTAAAGTGTCCGTAGTGTATGAATGGGTGTGTGAGTGTGTATGTGATTGTGCCCTGCGATGGATTGGCACCCTGTCCAGGGTGTACCCCACCTTGTGCCCCATGCTCCCTGGGATAGGCTCCAGGTTTCCCCGTGACCCTAAAGGACGGATAAGCGGTATAGAAGATGGATGGATGATGCCGAAGATGCCAACGTGCATGTCACACCAGTCCCATTCAGCTTTGGTTGTGTCGAGATCACGAGAAAAATAAGTCGGGATCTGCATCACATCAACTTGTCTATGTATAGTTACTGCACATACTAGCATGTTAAGTCACAATGCATTCTCCTTATTATTGCACTTAAATTGGGTTGTTGGGTTGAGAAACAGGTTAATTATCCAGCTCGTTCTGTTTTCCTCTCTTTTTTAATCTATCATGTGGTACTTTTTGTGAACTGCTGAGCTAGAGGTTTGTGTATATACCTGTTGAAATCCAGTTTTGTTTCTATTGTTCTTCAGAGCTTCTTCAGCAGGTTTTATAAACCGTGCCACCTGCTGTATAAAATCATAAAATTTATATTCACCGCATGATTCCTGAGGAAGGTAAATGTCAAGGTTTGGAAGATGAGACAAAGGAGCGTTTAGTTCCGTCTGTATTCAATTTGGCTTTTGTTATTTTATTTATTTATTTATTTATTTACATTTCTCTCGAAACTCTCATGCTCGGTCACGTAAAGGTTCACATGTTTCTAAAGGAGGACATTTTGCTCTTCAGTCATATAGTTTGCCTTTCTGCTTCTCACTTATCTTCTACGGCATGGATGTATTCTACCATTTGAATATTACATCACATTTTGATTAAATGTTTTTTTATTTTTAATCTAGTATTTGATACGGTTAGATTTGTGGTGCTGGAGTGGAGGATGGTCGATTTCATTTATTACTGTGTCAGAAGGCATCTGAGGTCAGGTCATGAAGATCATTTCTTCTGCCATCTATAAGGAAGCAAAAAACTATATGTCTGTGTCCTGTAGTTATATATGTGGAGCATGTAAAATCCTTATGGGCCATCTGTGACCAGGTTATTAGCATTAAACTTTATGGATAAGGCAGGATGTTGGGCTTATATGGATAGGCTTATTGTTTATTACTTTGGGTTCAAGCACTGACTCATCTGAAACTCTCTTGGAGTTGTGTTAATTAATGTTATATACTATTCTATTACTTGTAATAGGGGTCCAAGCAATGTCAAGGTTTCATTTATTTATTGTCCAATTACACTCCACCAATTCTGCAGATGTTCCTGAAAAAAAGGCCAAACTTTTAGACCAGTACTGTTTTCTGTAGCCATTATTCACTAAATGAGCTTTAAGCATTGAGATCCCAATGTCCTATAGTCAGAAAAAATACACTTAGTCATCGCAGGGTCAAACCCAAATTGAATGTCATTTCTCAACTACGGTGGTAAAACCTTCAAAACGACTATTTTTCAGCAACCTCTTGTTCAACGGGGTTGGATCTTTGCATGTTGTGCTAGATTGTAAGTATACTTTTACGGATCACTTGATGATCAGAAAGCTGTGGAAGCCAATGGGCGATCGGATTTCACCTGACATTTGGCAGGCTTACAACTAGCCATTCGGAACAGAATTTGGCAAACTGGCAAATCACAGCCTTAGAAACCTGCTTGCCAAATTTGAAATCTCTAGCACCACCAACAGGCTATTGCTTCTACTAGCGTCTTAACGTCTTCAATTTGAGGAATTCCACTTTTCTTTGAAAATGTAGATGTTTAAACTTCTAGATTGTTCAACCAAAGTCTCTCGAAATTAGTTTGGTATCAGAAGATACCGACAAACATTTGTTAACAGAAAGTCGATAGGCCAAATCATTGGGTTGGTGTTTTGGATATGGCCTATATTGACAAAAGGAGACAAATATTGCAGTAGGGGGCACTATAATGTGTGTTTTTTTTCAGGTTAAAGTTGTACTTTTATGTAATATGTCCATGAATGGATCTTGTACTCCCTCATAAGAACAGAAAGCAAGTATACCACATATTGCTTTATGCTAATAACAAATTCGCTGGAAGGTTTCAAATATTGATTACCATTCCACTTCTGTCGGTCTCTTAGTGAAAATCCCCTGAAGAAAATGGGTTATAATGATGATGACGATCATAAAACATAACAATAACAGCCATCTTTTATTTTCTTTCTTTCAAAATTGTCATTGAGACCTTTGCTGGAGTTTAAAAATACATGATTATCCACAAGATATGTCTTCATTGATTGCCACCTGTGTGTATACTCTAGGTCTTTATTTGTTTTAGTGGTTGATTATTTTCCCCCCAGAGGAATATCTTGTGTAAGTGTAGATTTGGAAAGATAAAGCGAGTTGGAGAAAAACGTCTTAAACCAGTATCTCAGAGTCAGAGTCACATCCTGTGGGATCTCACACTGGGCACAGAGACACACCATC
>NC_030428.2:26077500-26177500 GCF_001660625.3 Ictalurus punctatus
TTAAACGGCAATTAAGACGTCTCGAAAACAGGCACCATTTGGTACTAAATGATCCGTTTTCTTTCATCAGGATGGAACATCATCCTTTTAAAAGCCTTAATTTCTCATTACTACTATTGTATTTCGTTTAAGGTGGATTCATGTATATATTTTAAGGCATTGTTCAGCATCGCTGGTTTTAGGGGAAAACGACAAATTTTAAAAAATTCTTTTCTTTAGTATGTGAAATTTAGAATTTTTTTTTTCTATTACTATTTGAATCTTTTAACTAGTGGAAGTTGTAGCTCAGTACTGAATGTAAAAAAAAAACAAAAAAAAAAAAAAACACATTTGTTAAAAAAAAAAAAGTCAAAATTAGCTTAAAAAAAGAGTGATGTTCTTTAATAAGTAAAAAAATAAATAACTGGCAAATTGTAATGATATAAGAGGAATAAAAATACAACTTTTAGGAAGTGTTATAGAATTATAATTATAAAATAATCCTATAAATAATATTGGTAACAGTAACTCCAGCTCATCACATCATGCAGTTGTGGGTTATTTTCCTATAACAGCACAACCCCAAGTGTTTTATTTCCACAAAACATGCCTCTTCTTCTTCTTCTTCTTCTTCTTCTTCTTCTTCTTCTTCTTCTTAATATCTTATTGCTACTGTTGTTGTTGTTTTTTTAATTATTATTTTTGTTGCTACTCTTGATTATTATTATTATTATTATTTTATTCTTATTTATTATTATTATTATTAGTAGTAGTAGTATTTTATTATCGTTGTTGTTGTTGTTGTTGTTGTTGTTGTTGTTATTATTATTATTATTATTATTATTATTATTATTATTATTATTATTATTATTATTATTATTATTATTATTATTATAGTTTTTTTTTTTTTTTTTTTTTAAGTTTTAAGGGAAAACATAGCAATCCATAGTAAATGGATAAAACTCTGGTAAGATTGCTGTGGTATATGAGGAATAAAACACTAAAGGACATGCTGTTATAGGAAAATAATCAACTTCGGGCCGGTAAGCGCAACATCACGTTGCATCAGGCCCCATCACACAACACAGTTGTTGATCATTTTCCTATAACCGCATGCCTTGTCTTGTTTTAGTCCCTACATAACCTAGAACCACTGTGAAATTAGAAGAGACGGTTCTTTATGAACCGAACGGGGTAGCTCAATAGTTGCGCTTCTGTGCTCATGAACAGAAGGTCATCGGTTCAAATCTCACTATAGGGTCCTTCGACCAGGGTTCGATTAAGGGTTTCCACATTATGTTATAAAAATATCTTGAATAACGTTCACTTTACTTGATGCTCTCAGTGATGACAGTTTAAATGGTTATAGTATTTTTTTTTATTGTTAATATAGAGTATATTTCAGATACTTCATTACAGGGTTAAATATAATTATAATGAATAGAAACAAACGTTACTACATGATTATTGAGGGTTTTTTTTTTTTTTTTTTTTTCAGAAAACACTTTCGCAGCGATGTTTATTGGTAAACTGTTGTTTGGTGCTCGACGCACAAATCGAAGATGGTTTTGGCTGTATGTGCGTTGTGACGATGTCGCATGACGCGTCTCGGCCCAAATCTGCAGAAAATCTGTGATGATCTTGAACAGTTGCAAGCTCCTCCGAATATTGCAGCGTTTGCTTGATTTTGCGTTCGTTTCTGTGATTGCGAAATCACTCGATCCCGTAGGGACTGATTATAAGACGGAATTATTCATAGAACATTATTAGAGCTTTACAAGGAATTATTAGCGTTTATTTATAAAACCGCTTACGTGGAATCGATACCAACTTATTATGAATTATAAGCACGGCTATAATGATGTATGCATAAAGCCTTCATAGAATGTGTTACTAGGTCAAGGAAACATCTTGATCTTTATTTATTTATTTTTTTATTTATTTTTTTATTTTTTTTCTGCGAGACATGTCTCCTGGACTTTGCATTTATCTAGTCATCACCCAAGAGATTTGTATGGACGCTCTGATGAAAGAACAAGTGCAAGCGAGTTCTTGCTCTGTATTTCATGATCGGTGCTAGAGCTCCGGCTTTAATCTCCGGATTGAAAAGCCTGTGCAACAAAAATTCACCAGCGTTGCGAAATGGTAATTCATCTCATTGACAGTCATCAGAGCTTTCCCCCAGAGGCTCACAGGAATGCTAAGTTTAGGCAGCAAAATATAACCGGAATGGCTAATCTGCTTGGCAGTGAAATGCATCACGCAGCAGATCTGCTCTGAAGGGCTGACAGCTGTAGGTATTAAGAGACTGTGTGATGGATGGGGTTACAGGAGGAAGCCTCTCATAACCTCCCCTTTATTTACCACCACTTGACTGACAGAGGGGAAAGAGCGACCGAGAGAGAGAGAGAGAAAGGATGGAACATTCCCGGACAGATTTTGTTCATGGTGCTGGACGAGGCTATGATGGCTTTGTCACTTTTTAAAGGCCTGAAGGTTTGCTTATTATCCGTCACATCTGGGACAGGATTATCGGAGATGCCACTGTCAAACAGGAAGCATTCTAAAAAAGGATGTACTGTAGAATAAAACAGTCGAGACATGTCTCCTGTCCAACTATAATGTGATTACTTAGCGTCTGACACCTTCGATTTAAAGTACACACACGCGCACACACACACAGAATCCAGACTAACAGGTTGCTGATGGTTGTTGCGCCATTCTGAACAATGAAGTCACCGTCTTGCTACGATTTCCTTTGCGTCTCGGCTCACGTCTCCGCCCCATTTACTCACGTGTTTTACCTTCGTGTCTGTATTTACACTCGGCTCCAGAATTATTGGGAGAACGATATACAATAAGGAAGTAGTCAAATGCATGAACATGTATTTTAAATCTCCAACTCCTAAAGTTTCAAGCCTACAACAGAGGGTTGCTAAGAACGCTTAACCGTCCAAAGAAGCCCTGAGGAAACCTTGCCTTGAGCCTGTTTGCATTGTTGCAGATCATGGATGTGTCTCGTCTAACTCTGTCTGCCTGTTTTATTTCCTCTGACGTGAGCTATGAATGTTTTTTGGTCTCGATAAACAAGTCAAGAGACCGTGCACTTCAGTGCATTCAGACTACAAGCATGCACATGACAATTAAATCAGAATATGAATTTAAAAAAATCTAGTTAAGGGCCAAAATCAGTATCCAGAACAGAATTCCAAATTAGGTTCTGAATAAGTAATAATCAGAATCAAAACTAGAATCAGGACAAGAATCAATATCAGGACCAGAATCACAATCGTGATCAGATTCAGGATTGGGATCATTATCAGCATTTTAGAATCAGAATCAGAATTGGGGTCAAGATCAGAATCAAAACGGTATCAAGATCAGGATCTGAATCGGGATCAGGATTGAGATTAAAATCAAGACGAGAATTGTGATCAGAATATGAAACAGAATCAAAGTCAGAATCAAAGGCAGGATAAGAATCAAAGTCAGGACCCGAGTTAAAAATCTGAATCAGGATAAGGATCATCATCAGGATTAGAATCAGGTTGTAGAACCAAAATTAGGCAGGCTCAGAATCGAATCAGAATCAAAATCAGAATAAGAATAATCAGAATCAAAATCACTATCAGAATCTGAATCAGGATAATGATTAGAATCAAAATCGGAATCGGAACCAAAATTGGGTTCAGAGTCCAAATCCAAGACCTGAATCAAAACTGAAATCGGGATGAGAATTCAAATCAAAAATCAGGATCAGAATCAAAGTCAGAATCAAACTCAGAATAAGAATCAGATTCAAAGTCAGGACCCGAGTTATAAAATCTGAATCAGGATAAGGATCATCATCAGGATTAGAATCGGGTTGTAGAGCCAAAATTAGGTTCAAAATCAAGATCAGACGCAGAATTAAAATAGGAATCAGGATCAGAATCCAACATCGGTTCAGAATTAGAATCGGAATCAGAATCAATATAGGAGTCAGAATTAGAATAAGAATAATCAGAATCAAAATCACTATCAGAATCTGAATCAGGATAATGATCATAATAAGGATTAGAATCAAAATCACTATCAGAACCAAAATTGGGTTCAGAATCCAAAGTCAAGACCAGAATCAAAACTGGAATCGGGATGAGAATGCAAATCAAAATCAGGATCAGAATCAGTATGTGATGTAAATACTGTGTGCATGCCGTGCCACATAAACCCTATACACTATAACAACACAATTACCATACTGTGCTCCATGCAGTAAAGAAAACGCCCAGCGCAACACAGCAATCCAATTACCCTACAACCGAGAAGAGCGTAAACCCGCAGTTCACAATACAGTGCTATTATACTGGATAATTACATAAATGACTCAATTAAAAATCTAATAATGGAAAAAATGGTATAGTTAAATACATACCGGACCAGTGTGTGTTTTATTCCATTACACTCAGATTGTTATTGCAGTAAACAGCAAAGGTACCACTTATCGGAGAAGAGGGATGAGTGAAGGGTTCGTGTTTACGGGGATTATGGCCTGTGGAAGGAAGCTGTGCAGGTGTGCAGATACGGGACATTAACTCTCATGCTCTACGTTTCCGCTGTGAAGAGAAACGCAAGAAGCGACGGTGGTCTGAGTGCGTGGGTTCGGCTGTGATTTTCCCTGCCCTCTTCCTCACCCTAGATGAATACAGGTCTGTGAGAGGGGAGGGCTGGGAGCCATGATTTCCTCCGCACTCGGCACAATGCGCTCTCGCTTACACTCGGAGTGCAGAGCTGCAGAGCTGACGGAGACCAGGACGACGGATTCGGTCATGACTGTTTGTTTAGAATAAGACCGGGAGCTTCTGTGGCAGGAGAACAAGATTTTAAACGAGTGCAAAATCTCCATTATAGTATCTTCCATTCTAGGTGACGTTATCAGCACAAAGGAAATGACACACATTTGTTAAATTTTGTCAAGAAATCGTTTATATATATATATATATAATTTTTTTTTTTTTTTTTTTTAAATCGGGTTACGAATGATCATGAGCACACAAGTCAACCATCTGCAAGCTGAAATCTTTATCATATCCTCTTTCTAGGAAAGGAAGTTTATTAGTGCTGAATACCATGTTCTGTGATGTTCATAACTTATTATAACGGTGCTTATAATTAAGCTTATTAAAAATTAAACTTCCCCATAACGCTTTAATAATGTGCTATTAATAATTATTTGATAACTAATCATTTTGTGCTAACTCCCATATGTATAATGTACCTATGTACAGTATAAAAACATTACATATTGTAATGCATTATAGAAATTGCTCCAATTGTTCATTTAAAAAAAAAAACAAAAAAAACATTCATTTATAAAGTGTTAACAGAATGCGTTATAAGCAACGGTTATAAGACGCCGGTACTAAAGGAATTCCGTCTAACTTTCCATAGCGCATTATGTCCAGTGGTAGATACGCTGACACCTGCTCTGCTGATTTCTCAAACAAGTTAATGATACAACAGTGGACCCTCTCCAATTCACGTACCGCTCTGATAGATCTACAGAAGCTTGCTCTTGCGATGCACACTGCTCTTACATAGCTAGAGAAACAGGACACCCTTTGTGAGAATATTGTTCACTGATAAACCATCATTCCCACCAACCTCATCATGAAGCTCAAAGATCTGCAGCTTAACATCACTTCCTGACAGTGGTGAGAACTTGTACCTGGACTTCCTCCACACTGTAGTACACAGGTGAACCACAGGGATGTGTATTCCTCTCCTCTCCTCTTCTCTTGTTCCTGAAACTTCAAGTTCCTCAGTGATCAGATCACCTGATTCCTAGAACACTGAGATGATCTTAAGGTCTTCTCCCTAGAGCCAGACTCTCTTGTGGAAGATGAAGATATTCAGACTGAACCCTAAGTTGTACTGCTGTACCACAGAGAGCATCCTGACTGGGTGTATCACTCTATGGTATGGCAGTTGCTCCAGCCACAACCGCATGGCTCTCCAGAGAGTACTGAGAACAGCAGAGCTCATTACAGACAGCAGATTCCCAGCTATACAGGATGTCTACCGGGCACTGCGCCTGATGAAAGCTCACAAAATCATCTCAGACCTCAGTCGCCCAGCACACGGCCTATTCTCTTGATCGCCATCGCATTGACAAACACATTTGGAGCATGCAATCATGGACAAGCTTGCTAAAGGATAGCTTTATCAAGCAGGCTATCAAGCTCCACCTTGTGTACATTCCCAGTTCCACTAAGTGACTTTATCTACTTTTGTTAGTTTTTTTTTCATTGCCTCTTGGTCACCAAATTTAACACAATACTAGTTCTGTATATAGCAGTTCTTTCTGCACTCTATATTGTACTTTGTTTATTGTATTGTAGTGTACTTAAATAGCATTTTGTCCACTTTTCTATTCTCCCGTGCCTTGTGTATTGGTGTGTACGTGACACATACGTGCATATGTTTGATCATCACACCCATATGTACTGTACTTGTAGAACATCCCGTTCCAGATGTAGTCCCTGTTTGCTATTATATATCATTTAAGAACATGTTTGGGCTAGACTTCTTCATTCACGTGAAGAGAAATTATAATAATACGGCATACAAATACAATACGTTTACATGGACAACAATAATCCGAAATCAACTCGATTAAGACGATACTCTGATTAAGAAACTAGCATGTAAACTGTAGTCGGAGTAAACACGAATGGAATTAAGACGTGCGGAGTATTCCTGTTTTAGTTGCATTATGGACGTGCGTTACTGACATGTACACACCTTAATCACACTATTAACGTCGTGTGGGAGTTTTCACCGCGTTGTGCGACAGGACACGTACACACACGGCAGCGCTCGACCGTTTGACGGCAAACGAGAGAGCACGGCTGCGTCCCAAATCGCATACTTACCTACTATATAGTAGGCGTAATACATGCATCTCTATATACTATATAGTAGGTACGTATTCGGTTTGGGACGCAGCCCACGGCTTCAAGCAGTCATCTATTTGTACGTACAGCACGACAAATAATTAACCGCACTTGAAGCGTTCGTAAAATAAAAAATGAAACACACAAAACTGTATACGGTCCCATAACGACGACCGACTGTATGTCGATACGTGAAATTCTGGAGGGACGTCGGACGGCGTGGCGCGGTGACGTAATGACGTGTGCGGTTAACCGATCTACGTTCTATAACGCGTAAAACAGGAACATGAAAGGAATATTCTAAAAGCGACTCATGTAAACACCTTAATCAGAATATTGTCTTATTCAGAATAAGGTCAATAATTAGATTACTGCTGTCTGTGTAAACGTAGTCAGTGTGTGCTTAAAATTTTGTGGGAACACTTTAGGGAAGAATCACACATACGTACGATGGTCGGGTGTCCACATACTTTTGGCTATATAACGCATATTCCGTTGCGTGAACGATTTACCTGAGCCTCATCCATCCAAAAGCACTCGAATACACATGTCTTGGGATACTGCAAATAATGAATAAATTTGACTCGGAATCATGATCTAAATATAATAACTTTTATAAATTGTACTTGGAATGAGGAATCAGTACCAACTTACCAAGACTTATAAGCACAGGTGTATTTAACATTAGCATTAACATTAACAACATAACGTGTGTGTAATTCCCTACACCCTGAAGGAAGCTATGATAATGATTTCATGCTCTTGTTTAGATTTAAATGACAGACAACACAGCTGAATAAATAATTTCAAATTGTTCTAAGCACTCGTTTTAGCTCGACGCTCAAGTAATGGTTGCCAGGGGGGGAAAAAAAATTGATTTTTTTCTCCATTACAGTGGAACATTTAGTATTCAGCAGGTACAACTGCACTGTCTACTCAAATCAAACCAGATTCTCAAGAGGCCTAGAAACCACCATAACGTGTGTGTAATTTCCTTTGGGCTGATAATGTCACCTAGAAAGAAGATATGAAAGAGATTTCACACTTGTTATCTTTTTTTCTTTCTTTTTTTTTTTTTTTTTTTTTTAATATGCACTGAGAAATGTTGCGCCTCACGCCTGGATTTTAACAGATATTTGAATTTTGCTTCTACACACGTCGCTTTGTACTCGCGGCACTCGGCGATTTTTAAACAGCTGAATCCTTGTAGATATGCAAAATGAAAATACTTTTTTTTTTGTTGTTGTTGTCGTTGTTTTGTTTTAAAACGACTTGAGCAGTAGAGGTGAAAAGTTGGAAACTGGGACGCTTAGAAAATCGTGAAGAAATAGTCGGAGAATTGCTCTAAAATGTGATCGTGACCTTTGTGGGTGAGAGTCTTGCTGAGCTAATTTGCGCCCTTGGAAATTGACGGGAATCTGTGAAGTTGATTGCACAGTTCAGTTTTATTTTTAGGTTCAAATCTGGTGGTTGTTTCGTAGTTTCTTTATGTATAATCCTACAGCGGTGTTTCCTTTTCAGAATGAGTTGGAAGCTAAAAACCCTTCATTACCTAAAGAACCATTTTTCCATAGACTGTATAGTGTATATAGAATCTGTAATGACTTAATATAGTCATAATGAGTACAGCCCCAATTCCAAAAACGTTGGGACGCTGTGTAAAACGTCAATAAATGTCAATGAAAACAGAATGCAGTGATGAGTTTACTCAGATTTACTTTTCCAGCCTTTTGTTGGCCTGTCCCAACTTTTTTGAGACGTGTTGCGGCCATCGAATCCGAAACGACTTTTTCTTTTTCTTTCTTAAAACGGTACATTTCCTCAGTTTAAACATGTGCTATGTTTTCTATGTTCTGTTGTGAATAACATGCTGTTATTATAAAGTAATCAAGTTTTGCAGCGTTAACAGAAACTCCATGTCATCTGGGGGCAGTGGTGGCTTACCTGAGCACACACATCATATCTTTTTGGAGATTTTGGAAGTACAGCATTTTCTACCATCATTGGGGCATCAGTGGTGGCTTAGCGGTTACGGCTCTGGGTTACTGATCGGAAGGTTGGGGGTTCAAACCCCAGCACTGCCAAGCTGCCACTGTTGGGCCCTTGAGCAAGGCCCTTAATCCTCTCTGCTCCAGGGAGCCATGTATCATGGCTGACCCTGCGCTCTGACCCCAGCTTCCTGAGATGCTGGGGTATGCGAAGAAAACAATTTCATTGTGCTCTACTCTATATGTGACCAATAAAGACTCATTACCATTCCATCACACTGCTGAGTATTTTCCTATAATAGCACCCCCTTGTGTAAAAAGTCGTACTCCTTCCATAACTCTTGTATATTCTTGCAATTGTAATGCTAATTAATTCATTCTATATTGGCATATTTATGTCATCTTGCACTATTCATGATTCAAGCTCACTTTTTTTTTTCGTTCCTACCAGCAACGGATCTCACATTTTCTGGAAAAGGGAAATGAGTCGCGTTGACAGTCGGAAATATCTAGAATCATCATTCAGACAAACACGTATCCGTATAAATAAAAATAACTACACGTAAAGGCTCGAGACAAAACCGCCAGCCTAGCATTGGTGTAAGTATGTCATTGTAGACTGTACTACGGTTATATCTTTCGAAACCGCAGTGCCCTTGTCTACCTTTGAGGCCCATCGCAACGTAAATATGTCTGGATGATTCTATTTCATGGGATCCGATAATAACAGTAATACACCATCTTCTGTCATCTCCGAACGCTTCTCTGCTCGGATCTGTAAGCGTTCAGCAGGACTCCTCGGAGACGTGAATGCTGATGAGCTGCTTGGCAGGTGATGAAAAGTGACCCCTACTGCTCAGGAAATCTTCCCGTCACATCCGAGCAAGACGACATGATGGCGTTGCCTGAATAAAGTTACTGGCGTTGACTAGGAGTTTTTGATAATAGCAATCGCGTTAGGTTTTTCCCTTCCTTCACTCCACTGCGACGAAGAAGGGAAACGTGCACAGTTAGAAAAGAGGATCGGGGTGTGAGTACACGCGATCCAAATCTGTGTCTCTGCTTTCAAAGCGAAGGAAAGTGCCGATGCGTCAAAAAAACAACAACAAATAAAAACATTTGCAGCATCTGCTGTTTAAGTCAGTGTTTTCCTCTTTCTGTGAAATGAAGCAGGTGGTACAATTAACATTTCTGTACCATTAAAAAGGCTTGCAAACAGCTCTTTACATAAATTTGCCTTTTAAGTTAAAACATGAGCAACTTACTTTTTATTCCATGGTACTGTACAGTACACGGAAGGTCAGATGGCCGAGGTCTTAGCAATCACGTGCACAGTGGGAAGTCTCCAAATAGAGCTCCTGAAAATGTAATAAGAAGTCATAATTGTAGGTGCAAGAACTCTGAAGTACAATTGAGTGCTGGAGATGTGATATAAAATGATCTCAGTAGAAGGGAACAGTAATTGACTAATTTCATAAATCAAGCACTTTCCGTTGATTTATTTCGTTAACGTTTTGTGGAAAGTGCTGGCTTGAAACTTCAGTGTGATTTTGTTTAGTGTTTTTTTTTTTGTTTTTGTTGTTTTTTTTGTTTTTTGTTAGAACACATACAGTGTCCTCTACTAATATTGGCACCCTTGGGAAATATGAGCAAACAAGGCTGTGAAAATTTGCCTTTATTGTTTAAGATTTTGATCTTTTGTTGAAAAAAGAATCACAAAAATAAAAATCTGCTCTCATGGATATCAAACAATTGCAAACACAACACAGGTTTATCAACAACAACAAAAAAAACTTTGATAAATATAGGTGTGCAACAATTATTGGCAGCCCTTTGAATTCATATAAGAAAAATATATTTGACGTATATTCCCATTATTATTATTATTATTATTATTATTATTATTATTATTATTATTATTATTATTATTATTAATATTATTATTATTTTTTTATTACACCTGGGTTGCTAGGAACAGGAAGTTGTTCAACCATGACTTCCTGTTTCACAGGGGTATAAATATGAGGTAACACATTAAGCCGAATTCGCTTAGTCATTCATAACAATGAATGGGGACGTGTGACTATATCGTCTCAACGCACTGTGAAGAGGACGGTTCGAGTGGCCAAACGTTCTCCAAGGATCACAGCTGGAGAACTGCAGATGTTAGATGCGTCTCGGGGTCAGAAAGTCTCCAAAACTACAATCCGAAGTCACCTACATCACCACAAGATGTTTGGAAGGGTTTCAAGAAAAAAGCCTCTACTCTCATCCAAAAACAAACTCGAGCGTCTTTAGTTTGCCGACACTACTGGAACTTCAAATGGGATCGGGTTCTGTGGTCAGATGAAACCAGAATAGAGCTTTTTGGTGATAAACACCAGAGGTGGTTTTGGTGCACACAGAGAGGTAGCCATATGGAAAAGTCCCTCATGCCCACGGTTAAATATGGAGGAGGATCTTTAATGTTTTGTGGCTGTTTTTCTGCCAGAGGACCTGGACATTTTGTTAGAATACATGGCATCATGGACTCCATCAAATATCAACAGATATTAAATGAAAACCTGACTGCCTCTGCCAGAAAGCTTCAAATGGGCCATGGTTGGATCTTCCAGCAGGACAGTGATCCAAAACATCATCAAAATCAACACAAAAATGGTTTACTGACCACAAAATCAAGGTCCTGCCATGACCATCCCAGTCCCCTGACCTGAACCCCATAGAAAACCTGTGGGGTGAACTGAAGAGGAGAGTCCACCAGCGTGGACCTTGAAATGTGAAGGATCTGGAGAGATTCTGTATGGAGGAACGCTCTCAGATCCCTCGCCATGTATTCTCCAACCTCATCAGGCGTTATAGGAGAAGACTCAGAGCTGTTATCTTGGCAAAAAGAGGTAGCACAAAGTATTGACTAAAAGTCAATAATTGTTGCATACCTATATTTAACAAATATATATATATATATATATATATATATATATATATATATATATATATATATATATATATATATATATATATATATATATATATATCTGTGTATATCTGTGTATATATTGGATAAACCTGTGTTTTGTTTGTAAGCTCAAAAGGTTAGACAATTTTTCACAGCCTTCTTTGCTTATATTTACCAATATTAGTGGGCATTGTGTATATATACCAGACACTTCCATGATAAACATTTTTAACCCTTTGGTGTCTGAGAGGTAAATTTGAAAACCTCTGTGTATGTAAATGTATTCAGCTTTACTCTGAATATTTTTATAGAATTGTTTTTTTTTTTTTTTTTAGGACTAACTCCACTGCAGTCAGAAATAAACACCAATTGGGTCATATGTGTTTAAAAACAAAATTCTTGTAAACTGTAGATGGATGTTTTGAACATGTTGAGAAATCTTCGGGGAAAAAAAAAAAAAAACGTAGTTTTTTGTGCTTGTAGTTTTAGATATGCAAAAGTTTCAGAGTAATTCTTGGGGTAACACTTAACAATACCAGTAGGTGAATAATCATGCACTAATACCTGAATTAATACTTACTTTAAAAATGAACTACGAATGAGTGATGAGTTACGGCATGCACTAATCACGAGCTGATGAAGCGCTAACCTTCACTGCGAGTCTTATGGACTCATGCGTGACGAACAACCCCTTAAGTACTTTACACGTGTGTTAGTTAATATATTAATTAACACATAGGGGTGAACTAAATCAAGCATGCTCTATAAGAATTAAACGTGCATAATTTCACATTGTTTTTATCAAACGTAGAAAAACGCACTAATAATAAACACCGATGATTGATTTAATCTCAACCCATGCACAGACGTTTTGAGGGGCAGCGGCTAAAAACATGAGCAGGAGCACAAGAGAGAAACGGGTGACGGTTCAGAACGGTTTAAAGTCCTGAAACCCGACTCGCATAGACGCAGTAAAGGAGTCAAAATAAACACAGTGACAAACACCGGAAAATAATCTTGTAGAACACTGGCGTTAAATGTTCATGGATAATTGCGTCTGCTACATAAATAAAGGTTATTGTATTAATTTCACCCTTGTGGGCAAAGGAGCAGTGGCCCAGGCCCTCGCCACACATTGAACATACTAGTACTACAGTGTAAGTAGTAGTGTCTCTCTCTCTCTCTCTCTCTCTCTCTCTCTCTCTCTCTCTCTCTCTCTCTGAGTGTTAATACGATAAAAAAGCAGCTTGCCAAAAAAAGCTCCTCTGGCATAAAATTGAAATTTGGCCTAAAATCCTCTGGCGTAAAATTCAAAGTTATACAGCTTTATCTCTACCTGTTGCAAAGCGCTGAAACTGGAGACTCCTTCCCTAAATGTTAAATAAACATCTCCTTAAAGAAAACGTGTTTACTTAACATAATGTTCATAGTCTATGTTTTTGTTTGTTAAATAACGTAAACATCCCTGCGAACGAGCTGTCACTATGCAAACGATAACGCTGTACGGTGAAGTACATTAATATACTGTAACCCTGTCAGACCCGCTGTTATAAAAAAAAATAATAATAATCTGACCAATCAGATTCGAGAATTCAGTGAATATCATTGTGATATAATAAGGCATTATACTGTATATTATTAGACTTGTTCATGAAAATGCACTATATTACAGTATATGAAAACAATATTTATTAACGCTTTCAAACAGTACACCGGCGTTTTTTTTTGTTTTTTTTTTTACTTTTAGAAACGGACTTATCGGACATTTTGAATGAGTATAAACAAACAATTTATTATTTCACCGCAAGCCTGTTATAAGAGAGTCAGGACACGGTTGGGTTTCTGTGTGTAGAGTACCATGACTCTGTGTTTAGCTGCTGGTGAGCAGGGAGATGAGAACGGGGAGGGGGCAAACAATTCACACCTCTCCATGATAACAACTAAAGCTTTTTCGATAGTAGAACACCGTATACAACTGCCACAATAAAGTTGGCTATGTTTAAAAAAAAAAAATAAATAAAAAAAAAAATGAACAGAAATACTTATTTTTGAAAAAAAAAAAAAACCACACACACACAAAAAAAAACCCTACAAATTCTTAACGCCCTGAGTGTATACTTTCATAAGAGCCATTAACTACTACTTTGGAGCGTAGCGTAACGTAATATAAATAAATTCAACAATGTACACACACACACAGAAAAAGGTGGAGATTCAATTTTATTTTTTTTTTGGCCTCTGGTAAAAAGAGTTAAAAAAGAGTTATGCAACGTGACTTAACTATATATTTATAACGCTATACCTGTTACAATATGTTTGCAAAGACAAAATGTTTTACTTTTATTTATTTTTTTCCCTCCACCGCTACATATTTTTACCTTGTCTCCAGGTAGGAAGTCTGCAGGATTGCTAAGGCTGAGAATAAAATGAATTCTGAGAGCTTTGTTTTTCTGGGGTTTGGAGACAGGATTGCACCAGTGAGAGAGAGAGATGAGTTGCTCTGCCAGAATTGGCTCTGCAAACAAAGTGAAGAAGGCTGCTCTGTATTGATTTCTGCAGCTTGTTAGGGCTGACAAGACAGAGCTAACACCTCGGTGATGAGAGTATTCCTCACTATACATGTAAAGGTAATGACACTCTTCAGACTCCTGGGCCATGCAAAAGGAGCCTATATTATTGATAGTTACTGTATACTGAGCACTAATGACTGAAATGTAATTCTAAGCAGATAGATTTACGTATAAGGCGTACTCTGTAGGGGATGGTTTAATGCATACTTTAAAAAAAAAAAAAAAAAAAAAAAAGATGGAAGTGAACATTTAGTGGAAAATTACATTACATTTTTACTTACGTAAAGGAAAATTTACCTATTCAGAATTTGCTTTCAGGTAGAAAACGCTTCCACGAGCCACCAACCATTTGTATGTTTATGATGTTCACTGTCCTTGGAGTACGCAGATTACCTGCATATAAAGTGATGCATGTAATTAATGAGCGTTAGTGTTCACTTATTGGAAAAAAAAAATGAATTGAATGCACGTTCTGATGCATATTAACACTCTTAAGTTCAGTTATTGTGTAAGGAATAAAGCACTTGGGTGTTATATACACACACTACGCATATGTATATATGCGTGAATCTGATTGGTCAGAACATGTGCAGTATTTTCAAATAACTTTATATATATATATATATATATCTCAGTATCTCACAAAAGTGAGTACACCCCTCACATTTTTGTAAATGTTTGATGATATCTTTTCATGTGACAACACTGAAGAAATGACACTTTGCTACAGTGTAAAGTATTGAGTGTACAGCTTGTGTAACAGTGAGGTGCCATGTTGAACTTCCACTGATCAGTATGAGGGAGTGTGAGAGCGATCACACCAAATTTAACACACCTGCTCCCCGTTCACACCTGAGACCTTGTAACACTAACAAGTCACATGACACCGGGGAGGGAAAAATTGCTAATTGGGCCCAATTTGGACATTTTCAAATAGGGGTGTACTCACTTTTGTTGCCAGCGTTTAGACATTAATGGCTGTGTGTTGAGTTATTTTGAGGGGACGGCAAACTTACACTGTTATACACGCTGTACACTCACTACTTTACATTGTAGCACAGTGTCATTTCTTCAGTGCTGTCACATGAAGAGATACACACACACACACACACACACACACACACACACATATATATATATATTAATATATATTAATTCAGGCTATAACATGAATGTTAATATTAATGTGTTCGTTCTAATGTGTATACACAGGGACTTATAGGGCGGACGCTCCACATTATCTAAGGCTAATAAAAAACGTTTTTATTACTTGAAGTGTTTTTGTTGAGACGTTTTCTAGGTTGCAGAGTCTCTGTTGCAAGCACTCTCTGTCTCGATACCACTTTCTGTTTTGTTCGTTCCGTTGTTTTCTTGGTAAAATGACATGCTTCAGTTTGTGTGTGTGTGTGTGTGAGAGAGAGAGAGAGAGAGAGAGAGAAAGGGAGGGAGAGAGAGACATGTGGGAATGATGGTTGATCTCAGCTTTAATGTAAGTGAGAACAGGAAGTAACTTGTCTCTCACACTTTCCCCAAGATTAAATCTAACCGCAAAGCATTCAAATGCCCGATGTGTCATTAATTATTAAATTAAACATTGCAATTGTTGGCAAATCACTATAGTATAAGTGGAATGACACACCCCAGACCGTACTGTTATGCAAAAATAATGCACTCGGCTTTCACCTCGTACCACATCACCACACCATCAGCATGCTTTTTACTTCATTATATTTTTAAAACAGCAAGATCTGGCGTATGTTATTCCTTAAATAATCAGGAACTGGGGTGGTGTGATGAAGCATAGCTACTGTCTCCGCTCTGAAGTGGATTATTTTCCAATAACAGCATGTCGCAAAGTGCTTTATTCCTCTTCTGCCACAGCAATTTGTTTAAAAGAATAAACAAGACATTGTTTTTATCTATTTATAGTTAGTTTAATGTTGTGAAACATCCGTGAAAAAAAAAAAAAAAGGTTAGCATCGCCAGCTTGTCTTTTACTCTCTCAAATACTTGATTTTCCTTCAGGAACCGGGCTGAGGCACGTGCCTAATGTAAATCCTAGTTGCTTTTTTGCTGCTAGAACAGCAGGAGCAGTATTGGTTATTGATCGATCACCGGAAAGGCTTTGGAAAACTGTGACATGATAGTTCTATTTACGTTCTAGTGAGTAATTTCAACATGTTTGGAACTGAATCAAATTGTGAAATTCTTCTGTAAGGCATAAAATATCATAAACTTTTCTTATGCTAAAAAAAAAATTGACCTCTCCAAATCAAACTGGCATTTTCCACGAGATCTGAAAAAATCATCTCAGATTGGACTTGAGTGTTTTTTTTTTTTTTGTTTTTCTTTTTGTGCGGTAACAAATGAGAGGGATGTAGAGTGCTGTCACAACACAGCTTTCAACTGTGTATCAGCAGCGTGTTTGATGTTCTCTGAGCTTTATCTTCTCTTTAAACTGCTGCCAAGCAAGCACAGGCGAGAGATAGCGAGAGAGAGAGAGTGAGAGTGAGAGAGAGTGAGTGAGAGTACAGTGTATCTGCCTGTGTCTCTATATCATATTTCCTAGTCCAGATTTGCATAATCTTTACGTCTCGGTCCTCATTAATACATCGAAGAGTCATTTAGACTACAGTTAATGCACGATATCAGAAATTGTTTATGTTACGTCAGAGGTAATGAGGGCATGCATTATTTTAATAACTCTCGTTTTGTTGAACTGAATATTTGCAATTCCGTACTATATTTAGCTGAGATTTACACAACTTAAGCTCAAGATTTACATGGGAAAAGGTCCTCATATTCAGGGTTGGGTTATACACATGTTTAAGCTGATGTTATGGGTGCACCATTCAGTTATAGATAGATGTAGATCACACCCCCGAGGGTATCAGATATTTCTTGAGTCAAAGCGTCTGAGACAGGTTTTTTCACTAGACCACAACATTTAAACATAAGCCCATAGGCCTAAAAAAAAAATCTGAGATAGGAAATGCGGACTGAAGAAGCAGATAGCTCAGAGGTAAAGAATAATTTCAAAATGAAAAATCAAAACAACTAATACGATGACATATGAATAAGAAGGTGGCAAGCCTTGAAAGAAATCGAATAGGTGTTTAGTATACTACAAATATACAGAATATCTGCATGGATATTCCTAGTTGTAATGATCATATTATGAACAATATGGCTTCCACACGCATTATTCAACAAAATAGCACTTGATCCCGCATGTAATTTATATATTTATTTTTGTCTTTAATTTATTTATTCATTTTCATATGATTCATTTACATGTGATTCATTTACGTATGATTCCTTTACATGGGATTCTTTTTCATGTGATTCATATTCAAGTGATTCATTTACGTATGATTCATTTACATGTGATTCATTTACATGTGATTCATTTACATGTGATTCATTTACGTATGATTCCTTTACATGTGATTCATTTTCATTTGATTCATATTCAAGTGATTGATTTACGTATGATTCATTTACATGTGATTCATTTACGTATGATTCCTTTGCATGTGATTCATTTTCATGTGATTCATATTCAAGTGATTCATTTTCATGTGATTCACTTACGTATGATTCATTTACATGTGATCCATTTACTAATTTGCTTCTCTTTAAATCCAGTTTTAGACTGTGATATTACAAAGGTCTTTCCAGATTATTACTTGCTACACTGTATGAGATAACCCCAGTAAAATTGCCTGAATTCTATAATATGATTTGTTCACCATGTTAGGTTTAAATCCTCTAAAAACAGATTTGCATACATTTATTACACATTTCTATATTTATTTTTTTTGCATTTTACTATTCATATTTTTTATACTCGAGCTGCTTTGCAGATTTAACAGAATCAGAGAATTATATTCCACATAAATATATACATGTGACAGCCTAGGGAAACACTTCACCTGGTTCCGCATGTGTTTAGATGTGTTTAGTTCTTGTTTATAAGAATTACATCCTGGTGTATGTGTGTGATGTTTAGTTCCTGTCTTTAGGGCATTCGCTCTTGCTCTCACATTCACCCAGCTGGAGTTTTCCAGGGGAAATACTGGAAGAGATATTGTCTGGGAGTATGAGAGGTCAGCCATGTCTTTTTACAAGCTCTTTTTCATAGTACAGGGAGTTGAGGGGGCAGGCGGTGTCACCCCGTGGTTCCCACTACACACTGCACAGTACATATTATAGGAAATGTAGAACGTTAAACTGTTCTATTAGGGATGTGTAGAATTTGAGCAACAGTGCCAGTGAATTTCTTAGTAGTAATAGTAATGCCATGCCTTGTTTTAGTCCTTTTCCTAATTGTGGTGTGCTATTAAATGTTATATGTGATTTTGCAGTCGTCACACAGAACCTCGTTTTTTCCCAAAGGAAGAAGAGGATAAGTTTTAATCAGATGTTAGATTTAGCTTCAGGTTGTTGCCTTTACGTTATAACTCCAGGTCTTTATTTCTCACTGGGATAATGAGCTGTGAATTTAAAAGGGACAGAAGATGGTTGGTGGTTAAATGAGAATAACAATGGACAGAGCATACAGCCCTGAGGAATGCCTGTACTGAGGAACTAGGGTCACATACACTAACCTACTTCCTATTGGCTATAAGTAAGACATGAAAGGGAATATTATATTAGTTTCCTCAGCGATGAAAATTTTAGGTCATTTTCAGACTTTTCAGACTGGACTCGGGTCTGTTTGCCCCCAAAATTTGGTACGTTTGATAAAATGAAACCGGGGAAGCTGTTTTTGAGCAAGAGAACGTAGCTCTTGTCCTCTACACATGGTTGGTCTGGGGTTCGCATCAGCCAAATCATGGTGCAAGCCACATCAATTGGTGAAGCTATCTACTCTCAGTACTGCACACTGAGCAATTAAGTGATTGGTTCAACTTGCCATGTTTCTTCCTGTTTCATGATTTGTGATGGTGGGGAAAGCACGTATTTGCAGAGGCCTGTTTCACGAAGCGTGTTGAACAAACTCAGTGTTGCAGAGGAAGTTTTGAGTTGACAAAACCAAACAAATCCAACCCGGGTTACTTAAGGTTAACAGGTTTCATGACGCTGGTTATCAACTTTCTCAATCAGCCCAGGTTTTAACCCTCAATCAAGGTTTACTCAGCGTGCGCCGGCACATAGAATCCAGATGTTTGCAGCAAACAGCCAATAGCGTTCAACATGGAAAAAAGCAGCTGTGTGTACTTCCGGGGGAAGAGCGAGAAATTATTACGTGGAAATATGAGGAATTTAAACCTACACGAAACGCAAAAAGCAACACCGTTTCGGGTAAAGCTCGGGAACACTCCCGATTGTGTACATGCCTAAGATTACTTTTACAGGATCACGATGAGAATAAACTGAGTGAAAACTTATAACTCCAACATATTTCATGTCATTTAATTTAATATATATAAATGTGGCTCAAGAAGCTGGCAGAGATAAACCATACCATCTGCTGAAAATCCATATCTTTCATACAGATGGTCATTGGGAAAAGCCAGGGGATTGTGTCTGTCCCTAAAAGTTATTTCCCTTCAAAGTGCTTTTATTATTTGCCCTACAAAAACGGTGAAGCCACTTCTACTGATGGTCCAAGTTGGGTTAGAGTTTTCTTACCCAGAATAAAACCTACATGTAGTTTAAGTCACCATGGCGATGAAACGTGCTAAAAACTAGAGATGCACCGATGTATCGGCAATAAAGGCAATTTTTCACGTTGTTTCAAAACGTCCGATACTCAGGGCCGATATATATTATCCTGATATATTATATCCTGTCAATCAAAAGAGGGCGGGAAAACATATGGATTTCGTGCTGTGTGTAAAGATGTGTCTTGTGTGGAATGATGACAAAACTGCAGTTTGTAATCTCTGTAATCTCTGCGCTGATAGCATTGTACACCGGACGCTGCAGCAGTGAAGCGGGAGTTTCAGCATCCAGTCGAGTTTCAGCACCGAGTCAGCACGAGCTGCTCGTGCTGAATTAAAGCGGTAGTACACCGATGAAAGATTTAAATGAAGATGAGTTGACAAAAAAAGTAGTATATATTGCACAGAAAAATATATTTATAGAGTAGTATATTTCATATCCTTAAGCTTAAAACGTATTTGTTTACTCAAGCCTACCCTGACTAGATTCTGTTCTACTAGTTTGCAGTCATAATTATCTTTTTTCTCCCTCTCTCCTTTCGCCGAGCCCCACACGAATTTATGGAGATACTAGAGATCCAGATCCTTTCTGCCTCTGGATGGAGCTCAAATCTTCTTTAATTCCAGACTGCTGGGACTACGGCTGCTCCTAACGCCATACAGACTTCATATAAATCCATAATGAACTTTTTCACACTATCTGTTGTTACCCAGATGAGGACGGGTTCCCTTCTGAGTCGGGTTCCTCTCAAGGTTTCTTCCTCTTAAAACATCTTAGGGAGTTTTTCCTCGCCACCGTCGCCACTCAGTGGCTTGCTCAGTTGGGATAAATTCACACCTTTAATATCTGTATACCATGTTGATATTTCGGTAAAGCTGCTTTGAGACAATGTCTATTGTAAAAAGCGCTATACAAATAAAATTGAATTGAATTGAATATACAGTTAATGTTAATATATTAAAAAGTGTATATTATATCCGACCAGTCTGATGTTCAGTGATGAAGTAGAAATGCTTGCGTTTGTGGAGAGTGAGTGTGAGACTATCAGGAGGGTTTTTATAATTCAGTCAATGTTAATATGAATTAATAACATTCAATAAGTTAATAATCTTACTCGAACCTTCAGAATTGAGTTCATACGTTCATGTTGATTAGAGTAATGTGTTAATGTTGATGAGACCAGTGACTGTGGAACAACTTGTTGAAATGGAGAGAATAACGTTTTTATTTGCATTTCTTTCAGAATTGTGGAATTAATTATTATTCATTTAAAAGAAGGCATAGAAGGCAGAACGATCGGTATCGGTATCGGTATCGGCCGATATCACTCTGAATAATCGTTTATCGGTATCCGCTGAGCGATTTCGTATCGGTGCATCTCTACTAAAAACCAATCCACCTTCTTTAGGCCGAAAAACTTTTAGTTTGCTCAACCTAAACTCACACTTACCTGGGTAGCCACCGAAACCGGCTTCGTGAAACATGCCTCAGGTATTCCTGTACGATGACAAAAAAATGCTGTTCTTCATCATGACAGCGATGGTACCAAAATAAACAACAACAGTTGCACATATGCACAATGTGTCTAGTGCCTGACACAATGCAAACCTGCATGTACAAAAATGACATGTGGAATTGCGTGATCGATCGACGGTTCGGAAGGAGTTCTACTATGTGAAAACAAACCTGTGATTAAACAAACCAGCGTCTCCTGAGTGAACCTAGCAGTGTGAAAACGTCCTTAAAAGCAGAGCCGGACTCTACTATTCAGACACGGGTTTAAACAGAGAGAGGCTGCCGAGCAGACCGTATTATCCACGTATCTCGAAATGCAGTATTGTTTTGGGAAGCATCATGGAGTGGAAATGACGCAAGACTGAGCCACTTTATGATGATAGGAGTTAGGAAAACCTGTTATCTGGGAGCAATGAGCGTTCAAACTGGCAGGAGAACAGCTGGATGTGATTGCACTGCTAGAGCGGGGGGGGTGGAAATTAAAGCAGAACCGAGCACCTCACCAGCAGAGTTAAAGTAGTCCATTAGTTAATAATGCAGTAGTTATTGTGCATTTAGCTGAAGTTTGACAGGGTTTCGTGTTAGCATTAGCATGTTCAACGATGGTTCAACCACAGCGGTAAATTGATCGTAGGTGGTATTTCTTCCACTTTCATTATTAACATCATCGTTGCATTATTGTAAGTAAACTATAGACATGCTGTAATAGGAAAATAATCAACAGCGGGGTTGTGTAATGAAGCGCAGCTACTGTTACGGCTCTAAAGACCAAAAGAAATTTGCCGACTATTAGGTTTAAAAAAAAAAATGAAATAAAAAATGAAATAAAGAATGATGTAATACTTTTAATCTGCTTGCAATTATTGCATTTAATGTTGAAACAAACAAGTTAGGTCATATTATCATTTACGTTATAGCAGCCAATTGAGAAATCTCTGTTCTGATGACTTTCCTGGTTAAACTTCAGCTCTGCCTAATACAAAGTGGTGCGACTGGAGACTCCTTCCATGAATGTTATATAAACATCTTCATACAGAAAAGTTCATGGACTATAAGTGTCCATTATACGAGTTCGCATATAAGTTGTCGCTATAGAAATGATAACATAATAGAATATAATCGTGCATTAATATAAACCGGACTGACGAAACTATAGGAAATTAATCAACACCTTCTGACCAATCAGAATCAAGCTTTCAACAGCGCTGTGGTATTTTAATTATTTTTTTTTTGCAGAAAATAACCAATCTTTTCGGAAATCTTTGTAAACAATATTGTTCACGTTGCCAAATTGATCTCGTATACTGTAGCTATACATTTGATTGTAGCTCTGGATAAAGGTGTGTTGTATATAAAGGCGAATGTGAGAACCGTAGGCGTGCTCACAGTCTACAGTTTCACACAGTTCCACGGTTTTAAATTATACAGTAAAGGCTGTGGATGAAAACACCAAGGGATGTGCTTGTACACCTGTACTGTTTAAGGATTCAGTAGTGAAACACTGATCCCTTAAATCTGCTCATCTTATCTTCCTGAGTCCTCCTCGACATCCCACAGCGATCACTACTAAATGCAGCATTCTTTACAGTCCAATCCACCACACCGTTCCTCACAGTTGCTCAGAAAAAAAAAAAAAAAAAAACATTTATTGTTTCAGAGAATGAAACGATGCTGGAGGTTTTGAAGCAAACAGACACTGCAGACCAGACCAGGGACTGATTCAAGACATCAGGGGAGATGGAAGATTGCTGTACGAGCACAGTGCCAGAGTGTTACTGATGAGCTACGATCAGGGTTGGATACCTTCCTAATTTTTGGCCCCCTAAGCATACGGCTGACATGATGCTTGGTAATGATGCAGTGTCGGATTGGGGGTTATATGTGCACCGAACATGAGACGCAGAAGACTTGTGCTGGTTTAGAGATGATAAAGAAGATATGCTCTGTTTTTGAACACTTGAGTAAATTTAGCTCATAATATAATGCTGGTTTGGGACAGTCAAGTGTTTCCTTGTGGAATGCGTACTTGAACTTTTTATTTGCATCCTAGTGGTCAAAAGTGGGTTGTCGATGGTAGAGCAGCTCTAATTTGTTTAGGGGTGCCAACACTTTCAGACATGAAGGTACCAAACTGCACTTTTCCTTGTTACTGCACTGTAAAACCGGATAAGTTCATTTAACGCAAAAAAAATATTTAAGGAAACTAATTACCTCAAAATGTTTAAGTTGATAAATCAATTACTTTAAGCCGAATCCACAACAAAAATTCATTTTAAATCACAAAGTTTGAGTAAAATTTTTGTTATAATTAAATGTATTTGTCTTAAAGAAACTGATTTATCAACTTAAACATTTTGAGGTAATTCGTTTCCTCAGATTTTTTTGAGTTAAATGAACTTATCCGGCTTTACAGTGTGTGGTGCTGCCCTCAAGGGTACATCGTGTATACCTTTGGGACAGTTTAGTACCCTTTTGTTCTAAGAATGTTAGACGACAACATCAAGGATACATCTTTTGTATATCATTTTAGTATATCATTCACCTGGAAATGTGAATATGGTGTACATTTGAATTAATTTAAGTTAATCTTAAGACCTCTGGTGTATCTTTAAAACTCTAAAAGTTGATTAAAAAAAAAAAATCTTAAAAAAACAAATACATTCTCATGTAAAATATACATAGTAAAGGTACAAAAGATGTACCCTCGGTGGTACCACACCAGAAACATGGAAAAGTACAGTTTGGTACCTTGGACAATGTAAGAACGGTACTATTCGATGCAGCTACTTCTTCTGAACATCAACATGTCACTCAACTCTTTGATATGATTAGCAAGTTTAATCTACACGGTTATCTAGCTAGCTAGCTAAGACGTAGATACTTGGTGGACAATGAGAAGAAAGCAGCAGAAGATGACACCACATTTAAAAGCGTTATTATCCAAATACACAAGTTTAGACTTGTAAACCGACCAGGAAGACCTTCTTGCTGTTAAGATCAACACTGTGCAGGATGAAAGGTTAACACAGCCCTTAGGGAGAAAGCATAGATGGGACCAAAAACAAGAATAAAACATAAACAACTATACCCCGGGAGGTCTTTTATTCAAAACCAAGTCAAAAACTAGAATTTTTTTTTTTTTTTGCCAAAATCAACTGAAAACCAACCAACAAACAAGCAAAAAAAAAAAAAGCGTAAAATATTTGTACGAACTCAGTGATTATTACTCCAACGCCATCGTTCTGGTTTTAAGAGCAAACGTCCTTCCATCTGGCAGAATCTCCGCAATCAGTTGGCCTGGAGCCGTATTTAAAAGAGAGAGAGAGAGAGAGAGAGAGTGAGAGAGAGAGCGAGAACGAGAGAGCGCGAGAGAAGCATAGAACGTGTATAATTTCTGTAAGAGTGCTCAGACAAATCATCAAGTTGTCATGGTAACACTTGAACTTGATGTTCATTAAAAAGCACTGTTGAATTCTTGATTCTGATTGATCAGATGGTGTTGATTAATTTTTTATGACAGAAGTTGCAGCTGCAAATCACAGGTTTATATCAACGCTCCCGTTCTGAGACGATATCGTCCCTATGGTGACTTACTCGGAGACTCGTATGATGGACGCTTCACGTAAACAAGTCTATTTAAACAGGTCAAACTGTGTGTAATTGTTAACACGGAGACGTTTTCTGTGAGGACACATATCTAGCGTTTAGGGAAGGAGTCTCCGCTACCGGAACGTTAAGTACGTTTTTCCGCCAAGTTTTCGGTACAGAGGAGATTATACTGGAGACATGACAATTTGTGTTCAGTTGAAGTGAAAGAATATAGATGCAGGTAAGGGAACGATTGCTTATAGCTGCTGTATCGATCACAAGTGAGGACAGGAACTAACTTATTCCCCAGAACATTGAATGTAGATATAAATGGGTAAAAAAAAATATGACGTCGTTCTATAATTAAAAGAAAAAGTGCACTCATTGGCAATCAGCTGGCGTAAAAGAGGAATACATATTTATTTATTTATTTATTTATTTATTTATTTATTTTAACAGCACCTTCAATCATCTCGGCTATTAGCATTACCTAGTCGGTGTAGTTTTAATGCATGTAATGATATTTATAAAAATGCATCATCATTGCACTTAATATGCACTACATTATCATCCATTATAGTAAAACTATATGTAAGTTCATGGACACGTGCATTCCTTATAGCAGACAAAGACTATTTTTAGGACCTTGACATGTCCATTATACAGAGTGTATCTCCAGCTCTTGAAGGATGCAATGCATTATTGAGGTATGTGTAGTATCAGGAGTACATAACTTCCGTAACTGTGGGGTTTTCTGTTTTCTTCACCCCTCCCCTGTCTCGTAATATAAACCTCAGCTGGTCCGTTTTTCAATTCTCAGAGCATATGACTCAGTGATCCTTCTATTCAGTTGTTAGGCACAGAGAGCCTCACATTCCCCTTCACAATTATTGCACTTCATACTGACATACTGCGTATGACACCCTGTGGGCATCTGTCAAGCCTCTCCCTCCTACATATACAGTAATAGCTCTAGCATCAATAAGAAGCACATAATGAGAACTGGGCCTCCTCTTGTTTGAGGTCTGATTCATCCTTTCACGTTACGCCACTTTTCTGTGTTTTACCGACTCATTAGCGCACACATCAGGACATGTACTGCACATTAGAGGCATATTACTTGTCCAGGATCAATTGATCGACTGTACGGTTGACATTTTCAAAAAAAAAAAAAGAGTAAGACACTGTTAGTTAGAATTACAGATTTTTGTGACTGTCCTGTATTCGTTGTCAGAATTTCTCCTTTTAAAAGATGATTCGACATTAAGCTATGGAAACGTGGAATATCGCAGTACTGTCAAATGCTAACGTTGCATACCCTTAGGGCACAGTGAAGATCAGGAAATGTAGGTTAGAGCAACAGGACAGGATGTTTTAATAACTTTGTTATTATATACGGAATAAATCATACGAGGCTCTATTAAGCCATGGGAGTACGACACAGTGGCTAGTGTGTGTGTGTGTGTGTGTGTGTGTGTGTGTGAACAAGAGAGATGTAATGAATCACTTCAGGCAACTGCAGCGGATCGGACCTGGTTTACTGATGAGGCTAAAGGTTAAAAGCCCAGCGTATAAAGCATGGCTGCGCTGGTCTGCATGTGCACTCAGATGGATTTAATGCTCATGATGCGTTGCAGGTGCTTGATAGAGTCTGCATCCAGTTCCTGGTCTGATGTGGAAGCTGATCCTTGCTTTAGAAACCCTTTATGATTAATGTTAAGCAGATGTCTTGTTGTGTGTGTGTATATTACCCGTGAGAACCGGGTGAGAACGAAGAGAGGTAGATCATCCTTCCCACCCAATTACAGTCACATAAGTGAAAAGTGTGCATCCCCCAGACGGGGGGGATGGTAACGCTTTCTATTATACATACATAACATGTGATGATGCATTCATAAGGCATTATGCACATCATTATTCCATTGTTATTTATTTATTTATTTATTTTAAAAAATGTATTACAGTTTGTAGCATTGTTTATTACGCATTTATTTAACCATCGTTTAACACATGCATTATAAGCAATGATTATAACACATTACATGACTATTATGTCATCACTTAATGCACAATGCGAAGGGGAGTTTGGTGATGTTTAAAAGTGTATTTACTTTATTGCCATTGTACTGATGCGCAAAACAACGAAACGTTGTTGTATCTCAAACATTTACAAATAGAAGCAAAAAGCTCAACACTAAATATAAAAATTCAGACAGATTAATATAGATTAAAAACCCGAGGACCCGTCAGGGAGTGTTCAAAAGTTGTACGGCTCTAGCGAAAAAGCTGTTTTTCAGTCTCGTGGTACGAAAGTAAATCTCCCACACGAAGGGAGGCGATCGAAGAGGTAGTGTGCAGGGTGAGTGGGATTTAAGGAAGTTCTGCTCCGACACATGGACAAATAAATGTCCTCAACTGATGGTAACTGTGCACCAGTGATATTTTGTGCCATTTTTGTGCCACAAAAGAGCCTTCTGTTCCTCTCTTGTGCAACCAAGATGTGATGCAATATGTCAGTACACTCTCCACTGCACATCGCTACAAGTTCACAAGAAGTTTCTGAGGCAATCTTACTTTCTTTAACCTTCTCAGAAAATAAAGACGTCGCTGTGCCTTTCCAGTGACAGTGGAGGTGTGTGTATTCCAAGAAAAATCCTCTGTAAGGTTCAACGCCAAGAATCTAAAACGGGTGACGTTCTCCACCAGCTACTCGGATACATTTATGAAGACCGGACTTGGATACATTTTCCTTGTCTTCCTAAAATCCAAAAATCTTTCGTCTTCTTGGTGTTGAGGATAATGATAATGAGTCTTTATTGATCACATATTCACAGTGAAATTCTTTTCTTCACATACCCCAGCATGTCAGAGCACAGGGTCAGTTGATACAGCAACCTTGGAACAGAAAGGGTTAAGGGCCTTGCTCAAGGGCCCAATAGTGGCAGCTTGGCAGTGCTGGGGCTTGAACCCCCGACCTTCCAATCAGTAACCCAGAGCCTTAACCGCCAAGCCACCACTTCCCCTGATCACCACTGATTCCGTAGTTCATCCCTGTATGCATACTCATCATTGTTCATGTTCTCATATCATCTTCAAATGTTACAATGGTGTTCCTTACATGTCCTGAGTGAAGACTCCATATAACAGGGGACTCAGCACACATCCCTGTGGAACACCAGTATTCAGGGTAAGACTAGAAGAAGTGAACTTTCCTACTCTGACATTCTGAGAGCAGCTGGTTAAAAAGTCCACAATCCAGCTGCAGATGGCTGCACTTATTCCCAAGCTGTAGAGTTCAGACACGAGTGCTTTGGGGATGACCGTGTTAAAGGCCGAGCTAAAATCAACGAACATCATTCTGACATATGTGTTCGACTTATCCAGGCGACCCAAGGCAGTACGCAGAACAAGATTGATTGCATCCTCCGTCGATCTATTCTCACTGGGCAAACTGATGCGGATCTAGAGTGGCTGGAATGATACTTTTAATGTGTGCCAGAATCAACTTCTCAAAGCACTTTGATATTAAAGGCGTAAATGCAATCGGTCGATAATCATTCAAGCAAGATGTAACATGTTATGAAGACTAATTACGCTGTATTATGCAAAGATAGCTATAAAGTGTAAAGCATTTTCATACGTAATCTTAACAAAGTGTATAATTCAATTGATTACATGATACGACCATTCGATCATAGTTTATTATAGATACTATGGGCATCAAATGCTGCTAATGTTACAAGTTAAATATGCGTGTGCGGGTACAGTTTGTTTGGAGTGAATATTAAAACTCAGACGATCCACAAGCTGATAAAATGTTTATATTACCTTCAGAAAGACGAATAGGGCCTCTATAACACATTCATAAGCTTCCATACTGTATATAAAGCAGTGCTGATGTCGTTATCTGTGGCGGCTCATTGTGGTACATGGGACGTATTATTGTCCTGAGTAAACTGATTGAGATTGTTAGTGTAAATATTTTTATCCTTATCTTTTTCATTAACAGGGCATTCGTGTTACTTTGAGAAAGCTGTAAAAGGTATACGTAGGGCTTCATAACAGTGTTATAAATGCTTTCGTTTTGAATTTGATTGGCATCTCAGATTAAGGGCTTTGAAATCTTTCATTTGGCTGGCATAAGTGCATAAAGGAGTGATCGCACTGGAATAATTCTTCGTGACAGTTTTAAAAGCATGTGAGCCAGTACTTCAGTTGAAAAACATTCACTTTCTGCAAATTATAAAGATTATATATATATATATATATATATATATATATATATATATATATATATATATATATATATATATATATATATATATATATATATATATATATATGAGAGAAACTTAAACTGTGGGTTCTTCTCCCTTTCATGTAAAGACAAAGTAGTATATTAGGTTTTGACATTACATTTAGCTTTACATAAATCCTCTAATGCTGCCTTATAAACTGTTTATGCAAGGCTTATGAATGTTTTAAATGCCCCAAGTGAATCCCGCTTAAATAAGGGGCTGCAAGTATCTATTTTTTCCACTATCAATATTGCGCAACACTGTGCAATATTTGACCATTTTGGACCGTTTTTTTTCTTTTGATAATGAATAAACATCTGTAAAACCCAACTCGCTAAATATCTCGCTGCTATAAATGACATTTCTTTATCTAAGATTGAGCAAACCTTTGGTACTCTGCTGCATTATTTATTTATTTATTTATTTATTTATTTATTTATTTATTTATTTATTTTTAAACCAGATGGCTGATGATCTGAACTTGTGATTTCCTTTGCACCACTCGGGAGGCTCATTTACAGTTACTGACATGGCATACATCCGTCACTGAACTCCGTAGTCTCTTTCAAATGCCAGCTGTTCCAATAACATATGTACGACCTGAGGCAATAGTGCTATTCTAAAAGTTTTGCTCGTTATCTTTTAGAACTGTTAAACGCCTGCTATACGCTGTGTGTATAACCTTATAGAAAGAAAGCGAAGTAAAACATATTAACATCTCAACACTCTCGGTGAGGAGAGTGTTCCTTAGGTAATGACACCATGTGAAAGGAGCGTGTTATTAATAAGCAGTTTATTTACTGTGTACTGAGTGCTAATGACTGAAATATAACGTTACATTTCCATTAACTGTACATATAAGGGTTAGTCCGTAGAGCGTGGTTTAATGCACACTTGAAAAAGATTTCAGTGACAATCTGATCAAAAATAATCCCCAGTTCCCTTTGCTTTCAGCTAGAAAGTAGTTCCATAATGCAACATTTGCATGTTTATAATGTCCATCATCCCCAGAGGTCACAAATTATCGACGTATAAAGTGATGCAAGTAATTAATCAAAGTAAGTAATTATCCTGTTTGTTCACTCATTTTTGAGGAAAAAAAAAAAGCTTTTAACATGATTACATGTTCTGATACACATTTCCAATCCTAAATCTGGTTATTATGTAAGGAATAAAGAATAAAACCCTTGGGGGTATCAGAACATGTAAAGTTACTTTACTGCGTCGCTTCTGACAATTAAAAAGCACCAACATTAGAGATTCCGATTTAAAATCTTTAATGTCTACTTACAATTTTTGTTTTTTGGGGTTTTTTTTCGTGCATCCACCATACAAGCTTGTTACTATAGAAACGATAATGTATAGAGCGAGTGCATGTTACAGAAGAGTAATTGAAACCTTCTGAATCAAGAATTCAACAGCATTGTGGTATAAAAGTGAAATTAACACTGGTGTACTGGTTCAGCTGGTAAGCTAGGCTAAAGGGGTGATCAAAGGAATCTGACAAACACACGTAACAACAAATAGGAATTGTAAGTGGATTCAAATTGCCTGTGCCTGCTGTGCAAAGTGTGACGAGCGTTGACGGTCCCTCAGGTCTAATTTACGCCTCAGAAGGCCATTAGAACAGCAGTAGGTTTGAAAGTGGCAGGCTTACTGCAGGAAAAGTACTTATTTAATACAAAAGTAGAAAAGGTCTTGGTGTCTGATGTCATAATGCCGGGCCAGACAGAAATAACCTTCCATTTTATACTTAAACCTGAAAAGTACTTGCTCTAATGCTGAGATCAGAGAAGCAGAGGAACTTTAATACAGTTCAGTTCAGCGAATTCAGTATGGCTGGAGGACTCAAACCTGATCTCAAGAGGTTTTTCTGTATTGACTTGGATTTGGCAATGGTCTCGGTAAATATCGACCGAGAGTCGGTAAAAATAATATTTGTCTCGTCTTTTTTTGGCAATGGATTAAAAAAAGAACTCGGCTTTTCTAGAAAACAGCGCAATCATTTGAGCAATGTACAAATAAAGGCAGATAATTAAAGTAAAGGCTTGACCTCAGAAATGATCTGAGGGTTTTCTGTCTCGATCTTTACACGGTCTCAATTTCATTGACTCAGTGCCGACCTCCTTAAGACTCAATTTGGCTAGCTTTGGTCTTGGACCTGGCAAAGGCGATCTTGACTACAGACCTATACTTCAAATACACATCTTTATATCTTTATTATCAAATATCTTGACTATATAGTAAACTCAATAAACAATAAACCAAATATAAAACTATTAAAAACTTTTTTTTTCTAGACTTGTTTTCTATTTTCAGCCTTTACATTTCCTCATTCTACCGGCAGATGATTTTGCTAAACGAAGCAACATTGCTCCGATTTTTCTTCTCTCTGTTTTGTTTTTTCTTTTCTTTTTTAAATTCATAATAGAATCATGGTAACATTTCTAGGCATATCTACAGTCGCGATCGAAATGATTCAACCCCTATTGCAAATCAGGTTTAGTGTCGAAATGTACAGCTGTTTGCGACGAACAAATCGAACAAAAGCGGTTGAAATAGTTCAACGCGACGAGGGCTTCAAGTGGTTTCCCCAAATTCAACTGAAAATGCAACTTATAATGATTCCTCCAGTCTCAAAATTATTCACCCCCTTCATGGCAAGCATCTTTAGTACTTAGGTGGTTATAATAAATGCCAATGTTATACATATTTTCATCATTATTTTGTTATAATTATTTATGTAAATGCATTTTATACCATTGCTTATGATCTAATCGTAGTGTATGTAACACATTGCCAATGTCAACTAACCCCATCTAGCAGACTGCATTATGTGAGCTTATAGACATACTGACCTATACTGACCTAAAAATAAATAAATAAATTAAAAAAAACAGTCCACTTATTTAAATGTCTTTTTAATGTATTTACATGAAGTAATAGAAGGTAACAGAACGTATATACTTTAAAGAGTGTGAATTATTGACAGCCATATTGTAATATTTATAAGCATTTATATGTTGTATTTGTGAGCGCTAACTAAGACATGGATATAATTGAATCAAGCTCAAAATTGCTCTGTAGTTATAAAGTTAACTCTACCGCTGTGAGTAATATACATAGAGCAAAACTAGTAAATAACATGCTAATGCATTTTCATAAATAACTATACCATTGTGTATACTGCCTTATGAATACATTATGTGTCATAACTGTGCTCATAGTGAATTTATTTGGAATTCCTTTGGTTTAAATAGGTCCATTTCATGAGCGTTTCGGTTTTGTTCAAAAGTCTCAGTAAGATGTAGAATTTTCTATGAATCCTGTATGCATGACACATTGCGAACGCATTGATAAGATGTTATGTACTGAAAGACATCATGTAAGACATAATACTGTCGTAGTATTTGTTCTGTGGATGTTGCTCAGTGTTAAATGTAACTGTAAACAGTATACAAACAAACAAGTATACAAATTGTAATTCTTGGAAAATTGCTGAGGTATAAGCTGAATAAAACACTTCAGGGCATGCCGTTATTGGAAAATAATCAACTTCAGGACGCTAACAGCAATGCTTGTTCTATTAAAAAAGACAAAGTACTGTGTTGAAGTTGTTGAAAGTGCATTAATATGCCTGCTGCACGATGTAGGAGGTTACTTGATGAACTAGAATGTTTCTACCACAACCATCTGGCTGATAAGAACCCTGTTTTAGTGTCTTGAGAATTAAAAGCTCGAATTTAGTCCTGAAAAGTGAGTAAGCATCATGGTAAATGTGAGGGAAGATGATGACTACTGATGCCAGGACCAACCCACTCCAATTACCTGAAGGTAATGTTGCTATCCAGTGTTACGAGCCATCTGTAGCAATCACGCTAACTCAGTCTGGGTGCTAATATAAAAAGCCAACCGAGGACCAGGCCATAATGTGTGAGTATCTGCTTCCGCCTTATTAACTGTGAAAAGCTGGAAGGAGTAAAAATATATAACAAAACATCTAAAGAGACTTCCCTGGCTCCTCAGCCAAACAAATCCAGAAGAAAAGGAGGGACAGGAGAAAACAACACTTCCCTCTATGCCATATTTAGTTACCGTATGTAAACTACTTCAACTGTCACTCCTCCCATGGCAGGTACATGATAAACAATGGAGGTACATCATACATCCAGGGAGCGAGAGAAGTAGTAAGATGTAGAGGAACAGAAAAGAATCAGAAGGAGTAGGAGGAGACCAAAAAAAAAAAAAAAAAAAACAGGCAGAGAGACACCAACAGATTCTGAGGAGACAAAGGCAGGTGCTCAGACACACATGCTGGGATGCAGCACCAGTCAGTGAGTCCCTAGGGACTTGACTGATAAAAGAAAAAAAGAAAAAACTTTATGTATTTATAGACACACAAAATAAACAGCCATTCGACTAAAATTCTAGGCATTCATGACAAAATAGCAATCTAGTCGCCATTGCCAATCTATAATGTTTACAGTAAACTATGTAGACTATAACACTGAAGGTTTTACAGTAACCTCTTTATACTATAAAATGATCATCTTTACAATAAACTCTTTACACTACAACACGATTATCTTTACTGTAAACACTACAATATTACACTAACGTTTGCAGTAAACTCTTTTTTACTGCAATATTTTTTTTACAGTAAACATTAGTGACTTTACAATAAACTGTACACTATAAAACTATAACAGACTAATCTTTACAGTAAACTATTTACTCTTTAACACCATATCTTTTATAGTAAACTCTTTACTGCACAGCATTATAATCGTTACACTATAACACTACGATCTTTACACTATAGCACTAGGAACTTTAAAGTAAATTCTTTATGCTAGAAGACTGAAATCTTTACAGTAAACTGTTTACACTAAAACAATATTGTCTTTACAGTAAACTCTATACTATAACACTACAATCTTCACATTATGAGGACATCATATTCACGGTAAACTCTTTACATTCTAACACTAATATTTACAGTAAACCTTCAGACTATAACACTAAACTTTACAGTAAAACCTATAGTCTTTACAGCTAACATTTTTCCACTGTAGTATTTACGGTAAACTCTTTACACTACAATAATATACTATTTACAGTTAACTCTTTGCACTACAACACTGTAATATTTACAAAAATATTTTACACTATATTTACAGTTTAATCCTTTTTTTAAAATTTGTAAAGTAAAATTAGAGACTTTACAATAAACCTTACACTGTAAGACTATAACAGACTAATATTTACAGTAAACTATTTATTCTATTACAGTATAATTTTTATAGTAAACGCTTTACAACATTGTAATCTTTACACTAACGCTGTGATCTTTGTGGTAACCTCTTTACATTATAACACTGTAGTTGTTACTGGAAACTCTTCACACTATAACACAATAAATATGCTTTACACTAGAACACTAAAATCTTTACAGTAATCCCTTTACATTAAAACAATATAATATTTGAGTTAAACTCTTTATACGATAACACTACAATATTCCCTCTATGAAGACATCATCTTTACGGTAAACTCTTTACATTATAGCACAAATGATGTAAGCTAACTTTGTACAGTATTAGACTGTAATCTTTACAGTAAACTCTAAAACTACTCTGAAACAATGTACTATTTACAATACGCTATTTACCCTGACACTACAATCTTTACTTCAAACACTTTAAAATATTGTCATTAAACTCTTTCCACTGTATTTCTTTTACAGTAAACATTAGAGATGTTATAATAAACTCTGCACTATAAGACCTTACAGTAAACTAATTAATCTATAACCCTATTTTTTACCGTAAACTCTGTACAACATAAAGATAACACTTTAAAACGTAAAAATCTTTACACAATAACACCCGCAATCTTTACAACAGAACACTGTAATCTTTACAGGAAACATTTTACACTATAACACTATGAACTAAATTCTTTACACTAGAGCACCGTAAACCATTTGCACTAAACAATATAGTCTTTACAGTAAACTCTTTATACTATAACACTACAACCTCTGCACTATATAGACACCATCTTTACAGTAAACGCTACACTGTAAGGGGGATCATCTTTACAGTCAACGCTTTACACTATAACACTTACCTTTACAGTAAAATCTATAGTCTTTACGGCTAACTTTCTATACTATTACACTGTAGTCTTTCCAGTAAACTTTTCACACTATACCAATATAATCGGTACAGTAAACTCTCTTTACACTACAGCACTATAAGTTTACAGTTTTCTTTTTCGTTATTAAATATCAACTAAATTAATGCAAATCATTTACTTAATTTAAACTGTGCGTTACCTTTCAGATGGAAATACAGTCAGTGCTGCTGTTGTAGAAAATTAATCGAAACCCTCTGATTCAAAAATTCACAAATTAGGCTAATCGAATAAATTCCCACGTGTGACTATGTAATGATCAACTTACTGGTGGAAATGTGAGCCACTTCTTAAAAATAATCACAGAGCCAACGTTGAACCCTTGAGCAAGACCCCAAAGCCTCATCTCCTGAGGCGTGTTTGGAGTGTGTACTTACTTGTAATTCGCTTAAGGCAGCTAGCAGGTTAAGTAATGCAAATGTAACGTTTGAACATGTAAAAGCCTGAGGACTTCTGAATTGTGGGTTTTTTCCCTGTTAGTAGCTGTGTACAGAGCTCTTTGTTGAGTGATTCAGTTTTGCCTAATCCCAGAGGTAGAGCTCTATAAATCCAATCTCTATACGAACACAGTCTGGTTTATATTCCTGCATCACTGCTATCTGACTATCAAACCCACACAAGCCTGCCTTACACAATATCTTACCTTATGGACGCAGGTTATGTAATATTCTACTCCCTGAGGTCAAATGTTTTATAAGCTACAGCTTCAGGGAGGAGCCGAATTGTGTTTACTGTAGGCTCGTCCTAATTAAGAAACTAGAGGAGTCAAGCTGTCATCGTTAGACTGTTTTCATTTCTTTATTTATATATCGGCTCGCTTGCTTTGATAATGCTACGCTCTGGTCATTAGTCAGTGCCACCAATTTGGGTGGACAAAAGGCTCGCACCAAACACCATCATCTATCGAGTGCCTCATTTCTCTTCTAGAAAAATGAAGAGCCATTGACCTCCTCTGGGAGGAATGTGAAGTGTGGAATGGATTTGTGGTATCTACATGATTAAATATAGCATCAGTGCGTTTTGTATTTATTTCATTTTTATTCCCACGTATGGACTCCATCAAATTTTCCTGGGAAATAATACACATCGTATAAAGCAACAATAGATGCTGCATTATTGGCTGCTAGCTATGATAATACTTTAATGATTCCACCATATTGGAAAAGGTAAAGCAGTGGGAGTGAATGGCGAGAGTCTGAGATAAAGATGTTTTATTATTTTCACAAAATTTTATTGGATTCAGAGATATAATTTTGATACAAATCTACTCTAACTAATAATAATAATAATAATAATAATAATAATAATAATAATAATAATAATTAGTATAACAGGAATCAGCGAAAATAAGACTAAATAAAAACTCTATAAAATCACAAATTGTAAGTACAATTATGTAAAACAACACCACCAACAACAACATTTCATAAGTCAATCAAATAACCCAATGTTAGCTAAATATAAGGCAACCATGACAGGTATGCCTTCAAGATAACCCCAGCTAACATAAATCATATCATGAAAATGCCACAGGACAAACTAACTCAACAGTCACAATAACTAACCTTACTGAACCTCACGCACTACCACTAAGGACATTAAGGGCGTTAGCTAAGAAGTGAGTTAAAGATAAGATAAGCAAACAAGTAGCTTCACTGCTGATCTCTTGCTCTCAGTGATGCACATTGTGATGGAGAACGTTGTTTTGGAGAAAACATATTTGGCCCTCTAAATTCAGTGAGCTTGGAGTCAAGCCTTCATCGTCCCCCCGGCATTCTGTCTATGTTTAGTGTCACTCGTTTGTACACAAACATTAGAAATGTTGCCTACTTTTTTCCAACCATTTTGTCCCTTATATGGTCTTGGCTAGTTTCTACCCACTGCCCTGCTCGCCTCTATCATATGACAAGTATCAACCGGGCAGGATGACGACTAATACGTTCTGAGACATGAAAAGCCAGCCAATAACATGTTTCTTTTCAAACTGCTGCCCATGCTGAAGGGCAGCATAACATGCATGGAGGAAAACGCTATCTGCCCTCTTCAACTTACCGTACATGAGCTCAAAGATGCACACGATTGGTTAGAATCACTGTGATTGACAGGTCAGAGAGCATATATGCAAAGAAATGCGGTAGAGCAGGGGTTCCCAAACTTTTCCAGGGCAAGGCCCCCTAAATGGCATTAACATTTGGCATTAACAAGGCCCCCCTTTTGCAAGATGTCTTTAAAACACATTAAAAATACAGACTTTTGAATATAACCCCCTTTTTTTATTATTAATAATTGCATCTTACATCTTTACTTTACATTACATTAGGAGTTGAGTGTGTGTGTGTGTGTGTGTGTGTGTGTGTGTGTGTGTGTGTGTGTGTGTGTGTGTGTGTGTGTGTGTGTGGTTGTCTGAGAGTAAGAAAGAAAACAACATACTAGTGGAAGGGATGGGCACACCAAATTGTTGAGGCCCCCCGGGCGCCCCCTGCCGGCCCCCAAGGGGGCTGCGGCCCTCACTTTGAAAACCACTGCTGTAGAGCAAAGATGCCTTCAAAAATAATGAAATGAAATGTTTCTACATTTAAAAAATATATATACTATAAAGAGCAGTAAACAGAAATAAATGAAAGAAAGTCGATATTTGGTGTGTAAATTAAAAAAAAAAAATTAGTAACTAGAATTAATTGAATGCAGTTCTATAAGGAAGTTAGCTGGTAAGTTAAGAAGTTTAATGAAAACTTGACTTGAAAACAGTGGAACTTATACCGTATAGTAATAAGTATATTTCTAGTATTATATTAAATAAAAATTATTAGTGAATTTTTTCACTTTTTGTACTTAACGAATGAACCTTTAAGGTTTGTAAACCTTCTGAGAGCCTACAGTCTTTTACAGTGAGGGGAAAACAGTATTCGATCCCCTGCTGATTTTGTACGTTTGCCCACTGACAAAGAAATGATCAGTCTATAATTTTAATGGTAGATTTATTTGAACAGTGAGAGACAGAATAACAACAAGAAAATCCAGAAAAACGCATGTCAAAAATGTTATAAATTGATTTGCATTTTAATGAGGGAAATAAGTATTTGACCCCCTCTCAATCAGAAAGATTTCTGGCTCCCAGGTGTCTTTTATACAGGTAACGAGCTGAGATTAGGAGCACACTCTTAAAGGGAGTGCTCCTAATATCAGCTTGTTACCTGTATAAAAGACACCTGTCCACAGAAGCAATCAATCAATCAATCAGATTCCAAACTCTCCACCATGGCCAAGACCAAAGAGCTCTCCAAGGATGTCAGGGACAAGATTGTAGACCTACACAAGTCTGGAATGGGCTACAAGACCATTGCCAAGCAGCTTGGTGAGAAGGGGACAACAGTTGGTGTGATTATTTGCAAATGGAAGAAACACAAAAGAACTGTCAATCTCCCTCGGCCTGGGGCTCCATGCAAGATCTCACCTCGTGGAGTTGCAATGATCATGAGAACAGTGAGGAATCAGCGCAGAACTACACGGGAGGATCTTGTCAATGATCTCAAGGCAGCTGGGACCATAGTCACCAAGAAAACAATTGGTAACACACTACGCCGTGAAGGACTGAAATACTGCAGCGCCCGCAAGGTCCGCTGCTCAAGAAAGCACATATACATGCCCGTCTGAAGTTTGCCAATGAACATCTGAATGATTCAGAGGACAACTGGGTGAAAGTGTTGAGGTCAGATGAGACCAAAATGGAGCTCTTTGACATCAACTCAACTCGCCGTGTTTGGAGGAGGAGGAATGCTGCCTATGACCCCAAGAACACCATCCCCACCGTCAAACATGGAGGGGGAAACATTATGCTTTGGGGGTGTTTCTCTGCTAAGGGACAGGACAACTTCACCGCATCAAAGGGACCATGGACGGGGCCATGTACCATCAAATCTTGGGTGAGAACCTCCTTCCCTCAGACAGGGCATTGAAAATGGGTCGTGGATGGGTATTCCAGCATGACAATGACCCAAAACACACGGCCAAGGCAATCTGGATTTTCTTGTTGTTATTCTGTCTCTCACTGTTCAAATAAATCTACCATTAAAATTATAGACTGATCATTTCTTTGTCAGTGGGCAAACGTACAAAATCAGCAGGGGATCAAATACTTCTTTCCCTCACTGTATACATACCTCTATTCTGCATTATTTGAGTTTCAAGTTTGCTTTACTTTTCCAGGATCTTCTTCCTGATATACAGGAACATTTAGTGCTCGTAAAGACCTCCCTTCCTTTATTATTCCCTCTTCGGACTGCACACAGTGTCATTTAGACAATCATTATTTGTAAATAACCTGCATTGCCATCTTATGTATTTGGTGGTCAGTTATTTTACGGCAGTGGTGACTTCAGCTCGGTGCCTGCGTCAATCCCCGACTGTCATAAGAACAACATTAGATAATACATGGAAAGTACAGTGATGTGTGTGGAAGAGAAAGCAGGGAAATCAAATAATGCAGTGAGCATCCAGAGAGAGACTCTGAATCGTGTCTATTTCTGGTGCATTGGTGTGTTTCGTGTTAATTATTCAACTCTCCACTGTGGGCACATTCAGACACATGTCCATGTGAGCAGGGTATCGCATGCACACATCTACATGTGCTGTCACTCGTGCATTCTTTTGCCTTCATGATCCACACCTCCCCCGCAATTTACTCAAACGCTGGTGATGGTGCTGCTGTCAGTTCTCCACGTGAAGCCGTTATGTGCATTCACATGTCAACCCAGGGAATAGTGGCGCTAATATCACTTTCACGTGCGCGCTTTGACAAGCACATTCAAAAGTAATTAATCAGGAATGACCTTAGGGTGAAGATTCAAAATCCAGGAACGATCAATGCGGCAACCGAGCGAAACGAGATCTAGTGGCATTTTTGGGAAATGATCGGAAGGCTCAGGTGTGAACCGGATTTGATATATTAGCGGGAGAGAGGACGAAGTCACCTTTTGAGACAGTTGATTTAAAACATTGGGACAGTCAGGTGACAGAGCTCGAAGCCTGAAGAGGAGAAATGAAATAATAGGATGTTTTTAAATACGGGAGGTGTTGGCGAGAAGAAAATTCATCACCAAGGGAACAAACGCTGATGATGAACAAGCCTAAGTGTCCAAAATGTAAATTTCACCAAATGTAGTGTTTTTTTAATCCTCCTGTAGTAGTGCAAGGTGAAAGCATGAATGCGATAAAACTGGTCAAATTCATCCATCCATCCATTAGTGCTAACCACTAAGCCACCGTGCGCCCCTGGTCAAATTCACTTGAGCCCTTTACTGCGTTTTGTTGCCGTATGGCAACAATTACTTCAGTTCAAATTTTTTGATAGGCAATAATGCAAAACTACTATTTTCCTATGTAACTGGAAAAAGGGGGCGTCACCTTTGATAAACATGACAGGATAACGTTTCAATCATTACCGTTAAAGATATACACAGATGAGTCAATGAAAAGGTGTTTTTTTAATTTTTTATTTTTTCCTTTTTCTGGTTGTTGAATCTACAGTATTTGTCCACTATGCGAATACAATTTAAAAAGTACGAACAGTCTTGACATGAACTGTGCTTGCTCCAACTGCCCAGGCTACCAATTTCTCCATTCTGAGCGTCAAAAAATATGAATTTTTATATGAAAAATAAGCATTTTCCCAAGTAGTCTCAACTTCAATTACATTCCTCTGACCATGTGAGCACATTCTCGCATGGTTTTCTGTTTTCCTCAGAACACAGCTCCGATAGAACGATTATTTCAGTTTTTTTTTTCTGGCTGGCTATCAACCATTTTGAATGGCAGCCATGTTGAATGAGCAATCCATATCCACATCCACATATTCTATCATATCACATGTTCACCTTCCGTCTAGTGGAACTCTGGAACGCAGAGAAGTTGTAGGAGGAAGTTCTTTAAAGTTGTTCAGAACTTCATCTCGAAGGTATATACAGTAAATGTGTAATGTGTACACGCTGAGATTCACACGCTATAATATTTCACCTCCGCGCTGACGGAATCTTCAAGGATCCATTACGGCTTTATTGCAAATTATAACAAATCGCATTAAAGGCTGAGAGCTTGTTCTTAAAACCTTTTTAATGTCTCCTGTAATTTTGTGAATCAGTAGGTGGGACACTCAGGAACTGTGATTAAGTGCAGAGAGGGATTAAATAGTATTTTACTGCCGGTTCACATCCTAATTAAATAACCATAACCACCATTATCTTATGTCTCGTTCCCTCGTCGTTATTAGCGCATCAGTCCTGTATGTTTGTCCTGTTTCGCTCACGATTACGTTCAAATGATTCCGATACTGTCTAAGTTGAGCGCTTTTTAGACTCACTGGCAGGACATCTGGCCAAATGGGTGACCTTGGATGTGTTTTCTAGCTATGTAGTTTGTGTTACCATGGTAACCGAGAGTAAGTTCAAGATAGTCAGGGATTTAAGCCACAGCGTCTGTACGTGGAACGTGGAAACCAAAGTCCCTCATCAATAACTCTAATGCTATGGCAGGAATGGAGTGTTTGATGGTTTTCCATGGCAAAGAATGTTGCTTTAGGCGTCTGACATTTAATCTCAGAGGAAGAGTTTGTACTGTACTGTTCTTCTAAGGGGTCTGTTAAATGACTTCGGTAAGAGGAGAGTCTGATATCTTAAGGAAAAGGGATTGGATTCGAAGTGTCTTTAACAGGTGAGTTAAATTCACGTATGGACAACACAGCTCGTTTTTTTTCTTCTGCCCACCATAGCCGTCCATGTTGCCATCATTGCATGCATCATTAATTTACCTAGTGATCAGCAGACAAAACAAAAGAACATCGCTGCTAGCGTGAATGCTAGGTTACTCGTGCGTTTTCACGCCGGTGTGTTTATGCATTGTGTCCATTTTGACTTGGGGTCTCCAAGCAAAACCATAGAAATTGATAACGACGCATTTACGGCTCAATTCAATGCCTGCTCATGTTTCGTCATCACATACGGTCCTCTACAGTGCGATTCTGGAGTGCGGTTTGAAACGAACGAGGTGCGCTTGTCACTTTTTAGCGCTGGATTATTAACCCGTGCACCAACTGCAGGGTTTCCACATGCACCTAGGTAAACATGATAATTAGCCAAGCGTCTGGCGGTGCTGTGAACTCGGCTCTTCTCCATTACTACACCCTCAGTCATGCCCTGCTCATTTACCACGGTGTCATTCTTCATACCGCAATTAATGGGAGAAAAAAACGAAAACAAAGCATCGCGAGCTATTGAATTATTTGATGAAGTAGATGCGGCTAATGGAGTTTCACGATATTAAGAGCAGATGATGAATCACACATGACTCGTCAAGGCTGCTAATTCATCCATTTATCTGCTCATCTATCATCTAATTCAAAACCCCCATATATATATATATATATCTTCATTTGTTCACCTTTTTTGCACTAGTTATAGGTGATCACTGGATACGCTATTAACTTGTCTCTTCGCCCTCCTGGACAATTTACGGAAGCATTGTCGCCTGGAGTGTTCCAGATGACGCGGCATCTCGCTGATGAGCCACTGTACAGCTGAGGATTGGAAAATCCTTCCATTCATCCTGGTTTACTTATTGCTTCTGATCCTAAAGCAAGACGACACACTAATCAAGACACCAATCAAGGCATGAAAGCCAGGATTTTCTCTCGCACGCAGATGCTTCAGCGGGGAAAATAAATAAATAAATAAATAAATAAATAAATAAATGAAAACAACAGCAACATACTTCCAGAAACTGCTTCACATTCATGTGCGTTAGAGCCAGAACATGTGGTAAGCTGTAGTCTATGTTTAGTGAAATTAATTCCCTAGGCATATTTAGAATTTGAATCGGATTCGTTTAGCAGATGTACAGCAACTGGTGTCCGAGAGATACAGGTGTCAGGATCAACTCGACATCGTTCTGTCAGTATAACCAAACTGCTAAAAGTCGCCGTGTGATCAAAATCCACGTCGTGTGTCTTTTAGTATGAATCTGTTCGCCTTAGCGTTATCTATAAGCAAGTGTGCTCCAAAACTATAACAAAATTCGTATTTAGAAAGATTCATGCAGACAAATCTTACATTCACTCTCTACAACTAATACGGATCAACAGTTTCGATGACATCATTCTGCACTTTAGCTTCTGATCAGATTTTCTGTCTAATCAAACGCTCCAGAGAATCTGAAGTGTCCCACCCCTAACATCATAAACACCACTATGCCGAAGGTGTCGAGCGAGAGAAATCATATCACCAAGCATGGGTCGTAAATGTGTTTTGTTTGGGCTGTGTGTTTTATTCAGTTTTTCCATTTGTAAGTGGGTTAAGAAGGAAATGGCTCGAATTGGTTCACTTTGAAGAAGGAGGTCATGGCTTTGTTACCGGCGTTTTAACAGGCTGTGAGGTAAACTAAAAGCTAATGGCGAGACTGTGTAAAAACGGGGAGGAACCACTCGATCCACTCTCCCGCCTCGACTTCCTGTTTCAGTGGAAATTACATCAACACATCGAGTAACACTTTGTGCTTCGAGGCACTTCACAGGGACTTTGAGAAATGCTTCGTGTAGCTGCTTGTAAAAAATGTAGTGCAAGGATGGTCAACTGGTCTGAAAAGTGGATTGAAACCTTAACACTTTAACGTAAGAAGAAATAAAAATGGGCGTAGTTCTGCAGGTTTTTAAACATGAACCATCGCAGCTTCTCTAGCAGATCCCCTGTTGTGGCCAAGCGGGTGCATTTCCATCCATTATGTAAAAAAGTTGACGTTTTTTGATTTTTATTTATTTATTTATTTATTTATTTATTTATTTAACTTAATTCACCCTCTCTGATCTGATTATTGACCTAGCGGAAGAGAAGTGCCGTTCGTCAAAAGTGGTATCACCAGTGAAGCACCAGTGTTGAACGAAACAAAATAATACGGAAATTCAAATTCTTTATAATAATTAAGCCGTAAAAGGTAAACGCTGTCACCATTCAGTCACGTTACTTGCATAAAAACAACATTTTACGTAAACAACAACAACAACAAAAAGAATGTGTTCGTGTATTTTCTATTCATTTCTTCTGCCTTCTTACTAGATGACATCTCAACTTTAAATATCAATGACATTTCTTCAAACATGTATTTGTGGCATTTTAATGAGTCTTTTTTTTAAATATTAAGTACGATTCGGTGCAACGTTGTTTCATAATGAATACTGACGCCTTTGTTATAACATGCCGTTAAGGAATTATCGTGTATTGCTACGGATTTACGGTGGCTAGGGTGGGGTGTTCGATTCGCACCGCGGCCCTGTGTGTGCGGAGTTTGCGTGTTCTCCCCGTGCTGCGGGGGTTTCCTCCGGGTACTCCGGTTTCCTCCCTCAGTCCAAACACATGCACGGTAGGCTGATTGGCGTGTCTAAAGTGTCCGTAGTGTATGAATGGGTGTGTGAGTGTGTATGTGAGTGTGCCCTGCGATGGATTGGCACCCTGTCCAGGGTGTACCCCCGCCTTGTCCCAGATGCTCCCTGGGATAGGCTCCAGATTCCCCCGCGACCCTGAAAAGGATAAAGCGATATAGAAGATGGATGGACGGATGGATGGATGCTACGGCTTTATTCGATATTAGATCCTTATGAAAGTTAGCATAAAGTTGCTACATAAGTGCTGTCACATTAGCACTGTTATAAATCTTTATGAATGTAGGCCTTTCAAAAAATAATAATAAATGTATTAAAAAAAAACAGCTTGGAACTGTTATTACAGAGTGAAGGAGCTGGAGATACGATCTTAAGACATCACCTTTCATAAAGTGGCTGTACTACTCAGTGTCATGCGGCGATTAAATATTAAAAGGCTTCACTGCTATGACGCAGGTGTGTAGAGATCGCCTCTTTGAACTGGTGAGCTGAGTATTCGCTTACTTATTCGTTTATTTATTTGATTTTCTGCTTAGCTTCTGTATATTTCTCGCTAACCAAATCAGCCTCAGGCGAGCCTGTAGGATCCAAAGCCAAGCTCGAAAGCAGAAATGCTCCACAAGCTCCATCCTGGTCATGCAGAGGGAAAAAAAAAAAAAAAGAAGAAATGAAAAATCATCCCACCTCTGAGCAGACGTGAGCTACGTCTCATCCACCTTTCATCATCAGCCAGGAAACTTTTACATCTCCAACAGCAGCTCGGATTTGGTTTCATACAGAGCTCTCTTTAATCTTGAGTGTTTGCAGACGTGTACTGGAGGGTTATTTGGGTTCATACTAAATTATCCGTTCAGTCGCTTAGGTCAAGTTGATTCCATGAAACAACAAGAGCAGTGAAGTCGAATTTTCTTCCTTTTTATATAATAATGCGGTAAGACGGATGTAACCTTAACCGTCGCTAACCTTTGTGTCTTGAACTGATGTGTGCAAACTGTTATGAGTGTGTATTCGAGCTGTGATGATGTGCTGGTACAATGGTATACCACTATACACTCACCATCCACTTTAATAGGTTTTAAACACCTGTGCACCTGCTCATTTACACAGTTGTCTTACAACGTTCTGTATAAACTCTAGAGACTCAGTTATGTGTGAAATCCCAAGCAAGTTCTGAAATCTGCATGGTTTTATGCATTGCGCAACCGCCACATAATTGGCTGATTGGGATGACTGCATAAATGAGCAGGTGTACAGGTGTTCCTATTAAAGTGGCCGGTGAGTATAAATCAAACTCTAAGGGTTTTTTTTTTTTTTTTAGGTGTTTCCACTCATCTAATGTTTAATCCGTAAAAGTCCAGTGATCCCTAAATAAATAAATAAATAAATAAAAATAAAATCTTCCCTAACAATCCCTAAGGCCTAAGTTAAGATATTTTGATTTTGATCAAATTCATATTACAGAATCTGATCTTAATTTAGGAATAATATCTCGTCTTACGGCAGCTTGTCTGATCTCAAGTTAGGAAAGTTTAGTAATCGTCTCAAAGGTAATCAAGTAGATCATCGTTTGTGATATCTGTTACCTAGCAACCGAGACATTGTACGTTATGGTTAATGCAAAATAGCTCTAGGTTTGAAATGTAATCCACTTTAATGTGAAAGTTTAATGTGAAAGTCGTTGCTCTACATCATATATAGACTAGTATAAAGGGAGCAGGGCTTTTATTCAGATTCAGCCATAATTACTATTACCGTTACTAATTATAAATTGAAAAGTATAACCAATTCGTTGGTCTTTTGGCTTGTAGTGATCTGTGGAAGCTGTGAGTTGTCACTCAAACCACGTCCTATAATATCAGTAAGCTTTTAAAAGAGATTTGAACATTATTTCGATTGATTTTTTTTTTTTTTCATTAAAAATAATCGTGCTATTTATGCTAGTTAGTAAGCTAATGTTGTTTGGGTTACTTTTCTCAAGAAGTTTGACAAGTCGGCCTGCTTCTGAAATATTATTTTCTGGGGGAAAATATTGAATAGTTATCGCTATTTCCGTAAACGAGGCCCTGAAGTTGTAGTTGTCATGGTTACTAAACAGATTTTTATACTTAGGATGGTCCTGTAATACAGCTCCTGGTGTATAATGCAGTTTTTCATCTCGAAGCCCATTACTCATGAGGGTATAATGAGGAACACACACTCTTGTAAAATAAAAAAAAAAAAAAAAAAATAAAAAAGGGTTCTTTGGCTAGGCAAAGGATTGTAAGGGAATTCTATGAGTCCAGTTTGAAAGAGAGACGAGCTTGTTGTAGTATTCTGCTTCCAGTGGATCCTTACTTATACAGTTTTGGTTCTAGACATTTCTGAAACCAAATCATTTATCACTTGCACAATGGCCGTGCACTCAGAAAACAAGAAAGAAAGAAATATAATAGAACGATTGGGTTGTTTGGGTTACCATGCGAAATAAATAAATAAATAAACAAATAAACATAACCATTTTTATAAGCGTACAGTGTGATACATCATTTGCTCTCCAAATGTAACATGGTATTTGGTTGTGTTTTTTTTTTTTTTATAATATAAAGTTTTCATACCATTCCACCGACGTATACAGATTCATTCTGACCAGAAGGTCATGTGTTCAAATCCCAGCACCACTTAACTGTCACTGTTGGGCCCTTGAGCAAGGCCCTTAACCATCAACTGCTCAGATGTATAAATGAGAAATAAGTAAGTCGCTCCGGATAAGGGCGTCCGCCAAATGCCATAAATGTAAATGTAAATTTAAACCAGTAAACCATTATTTACCCCCAGCTTCGTGTTTAGTATTAATACCCAGCTCGTATTGATTCCCTTGACTTCCTAGGCTAGAGGAGGTGTTAGCGTTTGGATCACTCTTCCATACAAATTGCATAAAATTGCTATGAAATCGCAGAAAATTCATGAGATTGGGTTCTTCTTTTCATTTGACGGTAGGAGTAAGGAATACAACCCAAAGCTGATTATTTCCCTAAACCACCATGTCCTGAAATGTTTTTGTCAGCAATCACATATTTGTACTTGTTCAAGAAGAACACGTCACACTTGTTATCCATTTATAGTTACATTTAAGGTTGTAGAACATCCTTGAAGTTAATAGGAGATAAAAATACATGCAGAAACCACAAAGCGTAAACGCTTCTGTTCTGAAGACTTGCCAGTGGTGGGAAACTTTGAGTTAGTTTAAGTTGGAGGTCTAACTCTGGCTGTTACAGAGCGCTGACACTAGAGTCACCTTCCATAAATGTTAAATACATATCTCCTGACAGAAAATTTCAGCATATTTATTAGTATGCGTGTTTTTATTTGGTTTGTGTGGAGCGTATGCTGTACAAGCCCCTGTGAATGAGCTGTTACTTTAGAAATCATAACATATTAGAATGAATGCATGATTTGCAGCTCTATCTATCTATCTATCTATCTATCTATCTATCTATCTATCTATCTATCTATCTATATGTAATAAATGTGCATAGCTGTCTGTCTGTCTGTCTGTCTGTCTCTCTATCTATCTATCTACAACATTTTGTCTTGATATTGATTTGTCTGTCACACAATCTATATTTGTGTTCCAGTAATCTTACTGAACATTCTGGATCCATTTATGCAGTTGGGCAGTGGTGGCAGGGGGCAGTGGTGGCTGGGGGCAGTGGTGGAAGTGGTGGCTGGGGGCAGTGGTGGCAGTGGTGGCTGAGGGCAGTGGTGACAGTGGTGGCTGGGGGCAGTGGTGGCATGGTGGCTGAGGGCAGTGGTGTCAGTGGTGGCTGAGGGCAGTGGTGACAGTGGTGGCTGGGGGCAGTGGTGGCATGGTGGCTGAGGGCAGTGGTGACAGTGGTGGCTGGGGGCAGTGGTGGCATGGTGGCTGAGGGCAGTGGTGACAGTGGTGGCTGGGGGCAGTGGTGGCAGTGGTGGCTGAGGGCAGTGGTGGCAGTGGTGGCTGAGGGCAGTGGTGGCAGTGGTGGCTGAGGGCAGTGGTGGCAGTGGTGGCTGGGGGCAGTGGTGGCTAGGGGCAGTGGTGACAGTGGTGGCTGAGGGCAGTGGTGACAGTGGTGGCTGGGGGTAGTGAAGGCTGGACAGTTAAGGCTCGAGAATACTGATAGCAAAATCAGGGGTTCAAGCCTTAGCACTGCCAGGCTCTGGGTTACCGTTCAGAAGGTTGGGGGTTCAAACCCCGGTGCAGTCAAGCTCCCACTGTTGGGCCCTTGAGCAAGGCACTTAACCCCCTCTGCTCCAGGGGTGCTGTATCCTGCGGTCTGACCCCAACTTCCTGCTATACTGGGGTATGCGAAGAAATAAATTTCACTGTGCTGTAACTGTAACATCACTGTGATGTATATGTGATTAATAAAGACTCATTATCACTTTCTTTGATCAGCGGCTATTGATGACATTTTGGGCTCCTGATATTTTTTCTCTAGCCGGTGTCACTAATACTGACCACAAAATAACCCTTCCAACTCAAATTTGCACAGATGTTACTCTCGGATTTGTCCTTCAAGTTCAGACCTGATTAGATCCCTGATGTGTTGGATAACAGGATCAGATATCGTTCTTGTTGATGACCGTTCTTGTTATTGACGGCTTGATTTCTAATGATGCTGGGTTTTTTCAGACGTTTGCAAAAAAAAAAAGAAAGAAAGAAAGAAAGAAAGAAAGAAAGAAAAGAAAAGCAATGGTGGCAGTGTCTCATGTGCATCCTGTCAATAAATCCATGCAGGGAGAAGACTGAAGAGATCACGAGGGCGTCTGCCGGGTCTCTCCAGACTGACTCGTTTAGAAGATCAGTATACATGCAATCAATTCAGATAAGGCATGCTAAGCAAAGTAGGCTCTAAACTGTGCGACTGTTATGTCACACGAGACTTAACATGCGACCCTCGTGACCCAGAAATTTACAGCGTATTTTTTTAAATATGTGACTCATTTTGACCTTTTCTCCGAATCTCAGAATTACAGAACAGCGTCACACTCAATGGTACGGCGGAAGAGGACCTAACCTCTCTCTTCCACTCCATGTTTCAATGACTGTTTGAATTATAAAAAGGCGCTCGCCCACACTCTGACACCTCGGTAATGTTGTAGAAATGATTCTCAAAGCTGTAAAATGATCGTCCAAGCTGTAAGATTGTCGGATTCAAAAGCAAGACTCATCACTACGGACGCAAACGTGGAGGAAGATGAAACCCGAGCCACGAGACGAACTTATATAGCGTTTATTAATGAGATCTTTATTCAAATGTTCACGGAACGAGTGGAACATCTCACGGATTTAGATTTTATTTTGTCACTTTGTGAAATTCTGAATGATTCGGATAGTAACTTGTGAAAGCCAATGAGTCTAGTAATGCTGTAAATAAAGTAAATATGTCCAAAAAAATGATTCATACATTTATTCATAGATTTCAGTCTAAACCCACGTCCTGGAGATTTGTTAGATTGTCAGAGACACCAAGAAAGCAGAAATCCTCCTCAATCAGTGCAGCAAAGAGGAAAAAAAAAAAAAAATGGCCGCAGGATTCATCACTGTTTAATTAAGTTATTGGTGTGAAATACTGATGAACGCGCATTCTTCTGTAATTAATCTGTTCTGCTTCATTTTCTGCCCAGTTATTGTCTACGACTGTTGCTTGAATTAACATAATGAATCTGGAAGAGTTATTTCTTTGAGAGATTTTGGGTTGCGGTCTGGAGATAAGTGGAAGAAATTCAGCTCGGGTACTCGCATGTTGCGTGGATTATGTAGCGTTCTAATTTATCCCAGGTTTTTAATCAAAACGTGTTGTTGTTGTTGTTGTTGTTGTTGTTGTTTTTTTCTTTTTAAGGTCAAAAGGAGTCTTGTGTTTTTTTTTTTAGTTTTTTTTTTTCCATCGCTCAGCAAAGCTGTTTTTTTGTTTGTTTTCTTGGTATTTTTATTTTTATTTTTTATTTTTTTTTGCACGATATAATATGGGGGAAGCAATAGTGGGGCCACAGGAAGGAAGGAAGGAAGAAAACAAACAAACAATGAAATGTTCAACGCTACGATGTTGCAATAATTCCTTCTTCATTTTTATTTATTCTACATTATATATTTTCATTATTGTAAATTATATAAAAAACATACCTAGTGAATAGTTTAGCATGCGGCTTGGATATTGCGCTGTGAATGCATTTGACTCTATCAAGCTTATTACACAATGTTATAACAATCATTTTTATTTTTAATTTATTAAAAACTTTTTTTTTTTTAATTTTACCAAAAGTATACAGTATATAATGTGTAAAAAAAGTGACTCACATGTATAGTTTTGCCTGTAGCTCATAGGCATAAATGCTGAATATCATTATATTTATTATTATATGATAATTATTATTATATTATAGTGTCACTCTGAATATACACATGCACTGGCTCTCTAACGAGCGACATATTACACATTACTGTTATAAAATCGGTCTGTCATTCTTCCTTTTTATTTATTTACTGATTAATCTTTTATTTTATTTTTTTATTGTTTTCAAATTATTCAACTTTCTTGCATTTCGGTATTGTTAGACCGTTCAAAAGCAATACATACATCAGTAAACAAATGAAAGGTCTCCAACCAGAAAGCTAAGTTAAGAGCGCTTTAGGAACCCTTTAAAATAAAATAAATAAATGCAAATAAAAACGTTTATCACCGGGAAGCACCTCAGTGACAGGAACATTATGAAGAGCAGGGGAACAGTTTACAGTGTGCCTTATCAAGAGGCAGAACGTTGACATGTTTATAATGCAGACAGTGAACCTCCTGACAAACCCTGGTAAAACAGCACAGAGAGGGAAAAAAAAGATGAGAAGTCGATATACTGTATACCATAGTATGTTTAAGACGTCAGCGTTGGTGATGATAGAAATAGTGAAATAGTGGTTTTGTTGTACTCTAACAGTCCTCTTTTTTATCAGTAAGGCGGAGCAATGCTCAGTGGATAAAGTCACACTTTCGGTGGAGTCTTATCAGTAAACACTCTTCTGTACAAGCAAGCAACAATTAGCGTGCTAGAGTATGAAAGTACTTTCAAGTAGTGGTGCGTCTTTCCAGCTGAGGCAGGACTGGAGCTTTTACCCGTGGAGTTAGCGGGAACAGGGAAGAACCAGTGTGACACAACCTGTGGCGGCTCTTTTGTGCTCGACCCACTGTGATGGATCTGTTGGTGCTCGGCTTTGAGAATGCTCCACCTGCCAGGCTGGATATCCCTGACCATTAGCAAATGACAGGAAGAGTTAGTGTGACTGACATGTTTATTGTGCTCCGACCCTGGCGGCCTAATGAGGTCCATCAGCCGTGGGCGGCGCGATTACTCTGGCATTAGAGGACAAGTCTGTCATGCTGGTCACAGCACCAGTTTTACAGCTGTTTATGGTAAAACATTCTACAATACACATAGAAACATCAATTCAAGACCATTGTTACCCTCACACAGGAGCGGTCGACCAGCACTCCGAGAGCAAGACGTGTAATAGTCCGCGAGGTTAGAAAGGAACCCGGGGTAACGTCTAAGCAACTGAAGGCTACTCTCACATTGGCTAATGTTAATGTTCACGAGTCCACCGTCAGCAGAACACCGAATAACAATGGTGAGCATGGCAGGGTTGCAAGGACAAAGCCACTGCTCTGAAAAAAGAACACTGCTGCCCCTTCTGCAATTGGCAGTTCACGTGGACAAGCCAGAAGGCTAATGGAAAACGTTTTTGTGGACGTATGTGACCAAAATAGAATTTTTTGGTTTAAAAGTGAAGCGTTATGTTTGCAAAAAGGAAAACACTGCGTCCCAGCATAAGAACCTTATCCCATCTGTGAAACATGCTGGTGGTAGGATCATGGTTTGGGCCTGTTTTGCTGCATCAGAGCCATCATTGATGGAGCAATGAATTCTGAATGATACCAGCGAATTCTAAAGGAAAATGTCAGGACATCTGTCCGTGAACTGAATCGCAAGAGAAAGTGGGTCATGCAGCAAGATAACGAGCCTAAGCACAAGCACACAAGTCGTTCTATTAAAGAACGGTTCAAGACGTTGAAGCTGTTCTGTACTGAGGAACGGGATGAAATTCCTCGGAGCCGTTGTGCAGGACCGATCAACAGTTACCCCAAACGTTTAGTTGCAGCTATTACTGCACAAGGAGGTCACACCAGATACCGAAAGAAAACGTGCAAGTACTTTCGCCTCACGGATATGTACTAGTGGATAATTTCCAATAAATAAGTGCCCAAGTATAATATTTTGTATAATTTATTTAATATGGTTCTCTTTATCTACATTAAGGACTTTAGGTCATATTTATGCCGAAATATAGAAAACTCTACACAAACTTTCAAGCAGCATTGTAAATAAGTACATAAGTTAACAAATGGACTTTTCTAGTATGATGTCTTGATAATGATAATCCCATCTATAACCTTCATTTATCAAAGGGGGGAAAAGAAACAAATCCGGGTCTCATCGTTTTATAGCATAAGTTTCTTTGATATTATAGTGTGTTATGAACTCGACAATAAACCTGACCTTTATAGGAAGTGTTACTGTATTTACTTTTCCAGTGAAAGTCTTTGACTGATTGCAGGCCTGATCAGTCATTCTCAGCAGGGGGGCAGATAGTTCTGTTAACGCTAATGCTACTGCTGATAAAGTGTGGCCTGATTAAGTGCTCCTATTAAAGGCACAGGGGGAATAAATTACTGGCACGATGGAACTTTTGTGTGAAAAGACCTACTCGGGCAACGTTGTGAGGTCTCGCTTTAAAATAGTGTGCACTGTAAAACCGGATAAGTTCTCGTAACTGAAAAAAATCGAGGAAAGTTCATAAATCAATTTCTTTAAGCCGAATACACTTAAATATAACGAGGATTTAAATGAAACTTTGTCATTTAACATTAATTTTTGTTGTATTTACGTGTATTTGGCTTAAAGAAATTTGATTTATCAACTTAAAAATTTCGAGGTAATTAGTTTCCTCAATTTTTTTTTTTTGGGGGGGGGGGGGGGTTAAAGGAACTCATCCGGTTTTACAGTGTAGTATTCCATCCAGTTGGGGAAATTTAAAAAAGAAATAAATTAAATAAAAATCACTTCACTGAGTCATTTTTATCTGTTTATTATAGCTGTCTGGTTGCCTGATGGACAGCTTTTCAATTTCCTCATTTGGTTATATGCAGGATGAACAAATAAACCTTCATATATCCTATAGAACTGTCTGTGAACACAGCATTTCAATTTTAGAGCTAGAGGATAGAAGTCATACATTTTAATATAAGCCTAATACATTTATTATCATTAAGATGTTATTTCCCGTACTTGGTGTGGTAGGCATTTTGATTTCCGGACACAGAAGGAAAAACATTTTTGCATTGGCATATCAAAGTAGTATTTTATTTCTTCTTTTTTCTCTCTCTCTCTCTCTCTCATCCAGGATATCAGTCTGATCCTAGTCATTTTTTATTCCGCGCCTTCTGTGTGTCAAACTTATTTATTGAGTTATTTATTATGGATATTTGCTCCTGGATTCATCGAAAGAACATTTATTACCCCGACACTTCTCATTTAAATGGTAAGTGGCTAGCTCTGCTTGCACACTCGATAGCATCTTGGGGCAGAGGGTTTATGATTTACGCTAAGGAAGAAGTGGAAGTAATTAATGGGGAATATAATTGGTGCGAGTGCGTCCTCTCAGTCCCGGTTCCTTCCTTCAACTTTGAGCTCTAATAAACCATCTAGACTGAACCGAAAGCATTGAGAAGGGCAGAGGGGCAGGTCTGGTAGCAGGGATGAAAAGTGAGCTAATTAGTCTTCATGTACTGTACTGTAAGTTTGTGAAATGTCTTATTTCAGTGTAGGGAGGAAAAAAATACAGTCGAGTTTATTCCGGCTAATCCGATAGTTGTAGTAGTTTAATTTAGTGTAAATCGCAAACTTTTTCCTCTTGAAAATAATCAAGGTGCAGTCATATGAAAGTTTTGGGTCACGCTGAAACACTAACCGTTAAATCCATCTTTAATTGTTGTTGTTTTTTTTTTCTTTTCTTTTCTTTTTTTGCTTTGTAGTTGTATTGTTTTATAAATGTTTCTCTAGACTTGATATTTCTAGGTCATAAAAATGCCTTTGTGTTCTCGGGACTTCTGGAAGCGGTCTCCAATGATCCCGATGTATTCGGCTCAACGTGCTTGAAAGGTCTAACAGGTTGGTTTGTATCGCTTAGGTTACCGGCGTCATCCTTATTTGATCGTAACGTGCTATGTCGAGAGTTTCGGCGATGGCTCTTTTTTAATTCACTGTTTCATAATGTTGCCCCATATGGAAAGACAGACCCTAAAGACACCAGACAGAAATTAGACATCAATCAGCCATAACATTAAAACCACTGACAGGTGACGTGAATAACATTTGAAGATCTCGTGACGATGGCACCTGCAAAGGGGTGGGATATATTATATGGGCAAGTGTAAGGATCTGAGTGACTTTGACGAAGACTAAATTGTGATGGCTAGACGACTGGATCAGAGCATCTTCAAACCACAGGTCTTGTGGGATGTTCTTGGTATGCAGTGGTTAGTACCTACCAAAAGTGGTCCAACCGGTGAACCACTAACGGGGTCATGGACACCCAAGGCTCATCGATGTACTTACTAGCTGATCTGTGTATTTACTCGATGCTGTTGTGAGAATGTTGAGTAAAGACAGTGAAGGTCATTATCCGGGCGCTCTCAAAATTGTATTCATTTTTAAAAATTTAGGCAAAACTACTTCAAGGAAAAATGTACACACTATCTGAGATACGTTAACGTTTATTTCTCGTCAGTGAAGCAAGTTTATATATTTTGAGGATTCTCTTAAATGTGATTATGGAACTGTGGTATGCGCATTCATGAATTGAAAGAAGTCTTCATAGGGATGAATAAGAAAAAGAAGAAAAACTGTTGTCACTTCAAAGATTTTGAAACAAATTTTCTACATTTTATGTTTCAAGAGAAAGAGTAAATAATTCATGAAAAAAGAAGATATTTACAAAGAATTGAAAAGGAAAAAAAAAAGCCCAAAACATGTCTGGATTAAATTTTTGTACGTATTTTGAGTGAGTAAATCCATCCATATATCTTTTACAACTCATTTCTAGAAGATATGACTTTTACATGCTTACTAAGTAAAAAAAAATTATAATAATAATTTTTAAAAAAACCCTGCAATTTATAATCTGGAAAAAAAAAAAGCAGTGATTATCTACATTTTATGTTATTTTTGACTGTATGATACTTTCCACCATTTATTATATATATATATAATATATATATAATATTCATGCACTAGAGGGCTAAAAATGCATTGAAGCTAGAAGTGTAATTGTTGTTTACGGTATTATTTATTATTTCTGTTAATTACTGGTCAACTAGTCAAAATGAATAGTCATGAAAACATTAATATCTGGTGCAATCCATTTTGCTAAGAGCCTTTAAGCACGCCATTAATCAGAAATACGGCTTCAATATCCCCCTTACATAAACAAGGCCTTGATATTTTTTGTCGTCGCCCACTTGATCAGGAATGAAAACACGGAGGCCAAAGTACCAGCACGCAGCCGTATTGTTGTGTGCTGTCGTTGAGTGTTTGAAAGCTGTGCCATTGTCAGTGAGTGAAAGTGGACACATGGTTCATTAAATGAACTGGCATGTTGATCATTCACACCCGGATTTAGTCTAAGGATTCCATCTTGCATTTTATCGACACTGATAGTTGCTCCGGGTGAAAAACGGCGCCGGCCTTGCCGGCTGCACTTGCGGGATATAAATGAGTAATAACTACGTGTACATTCCTGACAAACGGCCCGTGTGTAATGGATCAATTCCATACACTGCGAATTCCCATTCTAACTATGGATTTTCTGCCATGTCACTGAATGATACAGATGCATCCAGGCTTTTTGCCATTTCCCCATCTATCGCAGGACAACGCTGGGCTGATTCTATAGCACCTTAAACAAGAAATGACTCAACAGTTCCCTAATGTATTTTCAGTCTCCTGTTTTCTTTCTCCCTCTCCGTGCTTTTTTGTCCAATATGGCAATTTGTCTTTTGACAGCAAGGTGGAGTGGAATGGCAGCTGGAAGGAGTCGCGCGCTGATGGCAGGCTTCACTGTCCGAGCAGCCTTTTATTAATCAGAATCAACTTAGCTTGACTGAGGGCCGCAATTTTCACCGCACTCATATTCATCAAGTGTACTTCCACTTCAAAGCGTTCCGACCACTTTAGGATCTGAACAGGTTTAGTTACACAACCAGCTCTATATATCTATGTGTGTGTTTGTGTGCGTGTATATATGTGTGTGTGTGTGCGAGCGAGAGAGAGAGAGAGAGAGAGAGAGAGAAATTGTACGAGTGCCCATACTGGTACTTTGTCGAGCTCTTTACTCATTTTCAAGGTGGGTTTTTGAGCATGTACATGCCAGAAAACAGCAGGTGGTACCTATACTGGAAAAATGTGAGCCCTGAATTAAGCCCAGTGTGTAGACCACCTGCTTCTCCAGACTTTAGAACAGTCTTCACTGTGATTTATGAATACTCCTGGCTTATTTGGAGCACCGCATCCCATCCCTAGAGGACCAAAGTGCTGATACGATCTTAGTGGCCTAAACATTAGTGAATTGTGTAATTAATCTTCACCTTATGTTGCTGCCAATGGCTTGCACTGATTGGATTTCCCTGTTGTGGAATTTACTTTTCTGGAAGCCGTGATCTCGGATCTCGGACCAGTCAGATCGATGACTGCTGGAATCGTATCTTATTATCTATAGTCGTCAGTTATTTGATATGATTTGTTTCTTTTGTCAGTGATTGTGAAGTACTTGCTTTAATTATTCCCATCTAACCATCGTGAGCAAGTAAAGACTATGTTCAGTCATTGATTCTAGTGAAAGATGCGTCAGTGTCGCATTAGATTAGTGATTTTTGTGTGTGTTCTTTCTCAATTTATTATAAGACTACATAGGACTACGTGGCATGTACATAACCCCTTGATAATTGATATTGTTAATGAATTATAATTCGTGGCTATAGCATAAATCACAGTTTTATAGTAATGTGCTCGTTCTGATACGCTGAAGTTTCTATAGTAACAACTCATTGACTGGGGCTTTGTATGGCGGACACGCGACATAACCCAAGGCTAATAATAAACGTTTTTTTAAAATGTGTCGTTATTTAACAAAGAAAAAAAAAATGTCGGATTGTTGATATGGCGACGTTTTCATGTAAGGAGTCTCCAGTGTTAGAGCTTTTATAACAGTCAATAAGTACTTTCTCTGGCTTGCAGGAAAAGCAAGTTGTATATTGTTATGAATGCTTATGACAAGGTCATAACCTTGTAATTACATGGTTATGTATGCGTTCTACGGCCCTCACGTAAACGTTCATTTTGCTGCTCATAAGACTGCGATGAACACAAATGACAATGTCATCAGAGTCATGGATACGTTCCCTGTCCCTCGAGTAAAAGTGAGTTTCACTTGGGTGCTCGTGAGATTGTTATGAAGGATTATAATCATGTCATAACACTGTAATAACAGACCCTCAAGTCGAGTTGAATGTGTTTCTAAGATTGTGAACGCTTATGACAATGTTATAACACTGTAATTACAGTTCAATTTTATTTCACCGTTCTTCCAGTAGTTTCATGTTGCTGCTTATAAGACTTCTACGGACACGCATGTCAGTCACCGGCGTTATGTGTACCCTTTTTAAATCTAAGTCTAAGAGCTCTTTCTTTTTCTTCTTCTTTTTTTTTTTCAGTTCCATCCTTCTGGGGTCTTGTGAATTCAGCATGGAACCTGTGTTCGGTGGGAAAGAGACAGTCTCCAGTCAACATTGAGACCAGCCATATGATATTTGACCCCTTCTTGACACCACTAAGACTGAACACTGGGGGCAGGAAGGTAAGCACAGTCTGTTTTGTTCAATACCACAACACAGATCCTTTGCCTAAAGGAATACGCCAGAAATATCTAGAACACTGGTACTCGACCCAAAAAAATTAAATAAATAAATAAAAATAAAAATTGACTGTACTTACACGGGATGTTTTTGGAAACATGTTCTAATGTCACACTGAATGAATTATGAACACATTCGTATCATATAATATGTCATAAACCATTATACACATTGTTAGAAGTATTTATGTAAATGCATTATACTGTGTAGTTTACTTTATGATGCAGTATGACTCGTCAATGAGTCATTATTAATAGTGTTTCATAGCACATTACAAGAGCAATACCAAACAGTCAGGCTTTATATGATCTATCACAATATCTGACTTGATTTTTTTCTTCTAAATGGATGTCAGTGTGTCCACTAACATTATAATCTAATATAACTACTACTTATTAATGTGTTCTATTTACAGATAATATAATATAATATAATCATTGCTTTAAACTGTAATGTATTTTCAGAAATAATTATAACTACGTGTATAATGCCTTACGGACGCATGGTGACATATTATGAATGTATACATAGGTCATTATTTATATGCATATGGCCTCTATAGAGCGCGTCACATGTATCACGTGTCTCGGGCTGAACGTAGCACTTTAATATAAAGTGCATTATAACCACTGCATTGTCATTAATATCAATTATAATGACGTGTATGATGCTTTAGGAATGCATTATAAAATGATAAAATTGTAAAATGATGCCGGTATGCATGTAACCTTCAGAGAAAGTGTTATGCAAGGTGTCAGTGTGTTTACGACTGAACATGGTGCATTAAGCACACTGGAACTTTGGCACTGGGGATATACAGTAATGTGTTATAAGCATGGCGTATAGTGCATTTGGCGTAACTTTAAGGATGAGGTCCATCCAGTGCTATAAACTGCACGGTCATACCGTATATAGCAGTGTGTACAATGCTTTATGTATGCATTATAACATGTCATAAATGTGTGCATAGGTCATTATTGATATGGCATGTGTAGAAAGAAAAACAAAATAAACAAACAAACCAAAAAAAAAGCACCCACTCCTGTGATTTTATTTTAATTCACCTCTACTCTAATTACCAAATTTGCCCTTGGGGATCAATGAAGCACTCTCCCTCTCTCTCTCTCTCCCTCTCTCTCTCCCTCCCTCTCTCTCTCCCTCTGTCTCTCTCACTCTCTCTCCCTCTCTCTCTCTCTCACTCTCTCTCACTCTCTCTCTCACTCTCTCTCCCTGTCTCTCTCTCTCTCTCTCTCTCTCTCCCTCTGTCTCTCTCACTCTCTCTCACTGTCTCTCACTCTCTTGCACTCTCTCTCTCTCTCACTCTCTCTCCCTCCCTCTCTCTCTCTCTCCCTCTGTCTCTCTCACTCTCTCTCACTGTCTCTCACTCTCTTGCACTCTCTCTCTCTCTCTCACTCTCTCTCACTCACTCTCTCTCTCTCTCTCTCTCTCACTCTCTCCCTGTGTCTCTCTCTCTCTCTCTCACTCTCTCTCTCTCTCTCTCTCTGTCACTCTCTCTCACTCACTCTCCCTCTCTCCCTCCCTCTTCCCCCCACTCTCTCCCCCACTCTCTCCCCCTGTCTCTCTCTCACTCTCTCTCTCTCACTCCCTCTCTCTCCCTCTCTCACTCTCTCTCTCACTCACTCTCTCTCTCCCTCTCTCTCTCTCGCTCTCTCTCCCCCTCTCTCTCTCTCTCTCTCTCCCTCTCCCCCTCTCTCCCTCTCCCCCTCTCTCTCTCTCTCTCTCCCCTCTCTCTCTCCCCCTCTCTCTCTCTCTCTCTCTCTCTCCCTCCCTCTCTCCCTCTCTCCCTCTCCCCCTCTCTCCCTCTCCCCCTCTCTCTCTCTCCCTCTCTCTCCCCCTCTCTCTCTCTCTCTCCCCTCTCTCTCTCCCCCTCTCTCTCTCTCACGCTCTCTCTCGCTCGCGCTCTCTCTCCCTCACTCTCTCTCCCTCTCTCCCTCATTCTCTCTCACTCTCTCTCTCGCTCTCTCTATGTCTCTCTCTCACTCTCTCTCTCACACACTCACTCTCTTTCTCACTCTTTCTCCTCTCTCTCTCACTCTCTCTCTGTCATTCTCTCTCTCTCACTCGCTCTCTCTTGCTCTTTCTATCTCTCACTCTATCTATCTATCTATCTATATATCTATCTATCTAAGAATTTTGAGGCAGAGGAATACACCCGCATGTCTCTGAACATTCGTTTATAAACATTTTTTCCATCAACCTTCACATTATGATCTGTCCAGCTCTCGAGGTTGCTAGTCTCTAGACTGATGATTTGCCTTAAGCTAGATAATTTGCATAAATGCATGCAGAGGATCTGCTACAAAAGCCATGATGGGTTATGTTTAGAAAACAAGAGTCACTGAACTATGGCCAATTTTTTTTTTCATAGCCCACATTATGACAGTATTTTTCGAGTGCTCGGAGATGACCCCTGATCTACAACATGCTTTTGAAATATGTAAATGGATCTCTGTGTATAAGAAGGCTGACCTGGTTTAAAATGCATGCTCCTGACAGAATATGCCATGTTTCAGTAAACCACTCACTCATGTTCACTACACTTCTGGTTTCTGCTGCTTATTGCTTGCTTTCTTTTCTTTTTTTTTTTTTTTTTCTTTTTTTCTCACTATATAATAGAAGAAAACTTCTAGGATCTGAAGTATTATTACCCAACCCACCTTCTGTGATCTTGAAATGAAAGCTCGCTGTCATTTGGAACAAAAAAAAAAAGAAAAAGAAAAAAAAAAAACTCTGCAGGGGTCTCAAGCCCCCTTTCGAAGCCTGTTGTACACAATGAGCTGTACCATAGTGCATCTCCCTCCACATTTACACACACAGGCATTTTTAGTATATTTACCGTTATATGCACTTTAATGAGTTATTGGACTTGTTTTACTGTATGCTTTTATCCCTATACCTGCTATTCTTTAATTCCAAGCCAGCGTTCTTACTGTTCCTCGGCTAGATTTATTCTCGCAATATACACCTTTATTGCCAGCTTCATTTTTATTTAATTGTGTCTTCTGTTAAAGGACAATATCGGTGATGTTATGAAAAATTGAACGAGGCACGGGCGTAAGTAAGCAGTTATTACGGATGCTGCTAAATCAGTTTAAACGCTGAGACTAAATCTCGCATTATATTATTAAACTGTATTGCTAGATATTATTACCAAACAAGTGAAAGAATTCCTGTATCATGTTTATGTTTCAGTATATTAACTTTCATCCATCCTTGTTAAAAGTCACACATTTATGCCTATTAAATTCTGGGGAAACACTCTCCTCTTAAAGCACCATACTTTTAATGATTTGTTCGTTTTAAGCATTTATTTTTTTCTATCAATCCTGTTCACACAAACTTATATTAGCAACAGAATTCCCGAGGCCCATATTCATAAAGGATTGTAACTATTCTTTAAGTTGGCAATAATTCATTGTGAGGTCTATATTATTTTGTGTATAATTATATGTACGCGTATAATTGAATATGTCCGTACCATTTAATGCCACCATTAAGTAAAGTAAATATGTCCAATTTATTTGGCATCGTGAATTGTAATACAATAATAACTTTTTTTTTTTTTTTTTAAGTAATATGGAAATAATTTGATTCAATATTAATTACAAAAACACACACAGATGGATTATTGAAGTTTAACATTTAAAATAAAGGAACATTTTAAAACTATAATAATAATAATATTAATAATAATAATAATAATCCATCCATCAGGGTCACGGGAACCTGGGGCATATCCCAGGGAGCATGGGGGACAAGGTGGGGTACACCGGTGCCAATCCATCGCAGGGCACAACCACATACACATTCATACACTACGGACACATTGGCATGCCAATCAGCCTACCATGCATGTCTTTGGACTGGGGGAGGAAACCGGAGAACCCGGAGGAAACCCCCGCAGCACGGGGAGAACACGTAAACTCCACACACACAGGGCCACGGTGGGAATCGAACCCCCGACCCTGGAGGTGTGAGGCGAACGTGCTAACCACTAAACCACCGTGCTCCCTCAATAATAATAATAATAATAATAATAATAATAATAATAATAATAATAATAATAATAATAATAATAATAATAATAATAATAATAATAATAATAATAATAATAATAATAATAATAATAGTAGTAGTAGTAGTAGTAGTAGTAGTAGTAGTAGTAGTAATGGTGGTAATAATAATAACAATAATAGTAGTAGTAGGGTAATAATAGTAATGGTGATAATAATAATAATAACAACAATAATAATAGTAATGATGATGATAATAATAATAATAATAATAATAATAATAATAATAATAATAATAATGTGTGCTCAGTGATGTCATCAAATGTTCATAATATTTTAATAACTGCTAATAAATTTCACAGCTGCGTTACAATGATGTCCGGATTCTTATTAGTTATAAAGGTTGCACAGTACAGCACATGGAATCATTAATAATGAATAGTTACACTTGCAGTACGACATGATTATTACGAGGAGTTCTTTACAGCACATTATTTGAGATTCATGAGTCACTGTTAACGTTTAGGGAATGCTCACAAAGAGTCAACGCAACTTACAAAGAATTATAAGCACTGTTCATTGTAATGATTCATACAGTACGTACGGAAAGGGTTAGAAAGAAGGTTCTTTAAAATTTCTTAGTGAAATCGCATTCATTTCCAATATAATTAGGTATCGCGTATCGGTCCATTACCTTGCTAATTTATTTGTAAAAAATGTCTTCGTTGTTGGTACGAGGTACCTCGTGGTACTATGTGACATAACCCTGTCATGCTGAAAAACAGATGACATAAATCACAGGACTATTCTGAGGTATTTTTCCATTGATGAAGGGAATTAAAGCAAAGCAGGCTGCGAACTCTGTGAAAATATCAAGGCGAGGAACTACAGCATCTTCGTATAATGCGATTAACTAAGGATACATTCGAAATGAGCATAAGTTGCGCTGAATATGGAACACACAGAGGTACTCGGGAGCATGGAGGAGTGAAGTGATCACGCAGGAAAACTCTAGCACATGTGAGCAGTTCAATTCAGCGAGCACTGAGCACTGAGATATGCACGTTTCCTTGCACCGGGGTCTACACTTTCATTGAGGAGTAAAAACGTGCGATTCATGGCGTCTTGCAGTCATGTTTTCCACTGATACTGCTCTGTGGACTCTCAGTATTAAATGTACTGTTTAAATGCCATAAGAACTCATCACAAGGAGAGTTCACTGCTAGCAACAAACAACAGCAACCAATGTAAACAGACTAAACCACAGAACACGATCCGTGAAGCTCCTGATTGCGTCTCATTTCAGTATCAGTGAGTACCAGATAAAAAGTCCTCGTATTGTTTCCATGCATCCTTTAATAGAACTTTATCGACAGTCCTAAAACAGATCGAGATTAGTTTTCTTGAATGTCTCTCCTCCGGATGGTGGCATTGAGGGTCTTGTGAGAGAAACGAAGATGTAGTGAGCTCTTTATAAGAACAGATTTAGATTTATTCACTGGGCAGGCCATTTATCCAAGCGAGGCAAAATCCAATCCAAGCATGTAGTTGAGTTCAAGGATACAGCAGTGTCTTCTTGACAATCCTGGGACTTAAATTCATAAATCTAAGCACGGAATCTTAATCGCCGAGCTCCTACTGCCCTGATATGAAAGCTCTCTTCAGTATGTACATCGCCTCAGATGCATTAACAGCAGGTCAGGGCCGGGCCAGCCTGAGGTCCGTGTAATTGAAGGCACTAGTGGGAGAGATCATGGTAGTTCAGCACTGAGGGAAACAACAGTAATCCACCTCGTGGAACGTTGCCCAACTCGGATAAGTGCTGTTGACAGACATTATCTTATCAAGAACACGCCAAACACAACAGAAAGCGCATTACGTTACACATCAAATCATGTCCAGGTGAAATCTTTGTATCCTTCTGCGGCTCAGACAAGGACGCACTTGATTGCCAGATCAGATTTGGGAGGAAGAAGTGGCCATATTTAAATGTCACTAACATTACCAGTTGTGTAGAAGCCCTGAACCGTGCGTTGTGAGATTTTTCCGTTATTTTTGACTTATTATCTCATTATTTCAAGATATTACGTCACTGAATTGTTATTCTCAGGCATTATTTTGAGTGACGTTTAATTTCAAGATATTCCTGTCATTAGTTCGACATATCATCGCATTATTTCAAGATATTATATCATTATTGTTGTTTATCTCATTATTCCAACCAGTGCTGGGTGAGTTACTCAAAAAAAAAAGGTAATCCACTACAGATGACTAATTACTACTTTAAAACTGTAATCTGATTACATTACTGATTACCGCATGTAAAAAGTATTCAGATTATTAATTACTTTACGTTCACGTTACTTTTAAACCCTGTCAAACCTACAAAAATACACAACAAAGTGAAACTCTTCAAGTAAATTTAGAACGGGGCAATGTATGACACGATCTCAGCTGGATTTATCATAAAACCTGCCTCGGGTGTTGTTATTGTTTGTAGGAATAGCAGACCAATAGAATATAAGACCTTTCTAAGTAGGCTAGTTGGGTGTCGCTAGCCAAGGGGAGGCACAGCGAAGCTCTCGTCGTATGGGTTTCGCATATGAAGTGGTTATTTTGACATAACGTATCGTATATAACATAAAAGTCAAAATAATCACGACTTTGTTGAAGACTTCTGTACAGTTGTGTAAAGGTTCGGTTAAGATTAAGTAGCTAAGAGTTTCTTCTAAAGGATCAGACGCATGGTAAGAGTAGTAACAAGTCAAAAAATAAAAATAAAAAAAGAAATAACAAATTAGATGATGCCCAAACCTTCGACATCACACGTTGTAAAATGAACATAAATGCAGTATGATATATATATATATATATATATATATATATATATATATATATATATATATATATATATATATATATATATATATATATATATATATATATATATGCACTACTTAATTTGCAGCATGAATTGAGGAAAGAAAGTGTCAAAGGCATCATTTTTTACATTTGTCATAGGTTTAGGTATGGGTACGACAATGCTATTTTTATTTATTTATTTATTTCACACTGAAGAAGTAATTAGAACTCACACAACCTTTTTTTTTTTTTTTTTTTGCCTCAGATCGACCAGTTAGTGACTACTGTTACCCTTAGGATTTTCATTTCAATTGATTTATTTATTAATAAAGTCCTCCCTTAGCAAACAGATCACCTGCTGCATATCATCAGTGCAGATGAACTTGTTCAAAAAAAATGAATGAAAACATATAAACACTTTCGGGACGTTTTAAGGCAAGCGGCGAGGAGAGAATAGTATCTTTCCACAGGTTGGATATGTTTAAAGCAGTCCTTAATTTCCTACAAATGACACAAACTGTCCTCCATATTGTCATGCTTTTGTCTTGTGATTCGTCGGGTAATGTCACATAAATTATCTTCCCCGTGGTAATTATTCAGCACTCGGCATAAATGGCTGCAAAAAAAAGCTTTTATTTCACAATATGTACTCAACCTTCCATCACAATGGCCAGACTTTTTTTAAAAAAAAAAGAAGGATAAAAATCCTCCCCAGTGTTTCTCTCAGCGCTCTATTTGGGACTAATGGATAATTAAAGCAAATGAAAATGACCTCATTATAGAATTTCTAATTAATCAAGAGAAGACATACATCAAGGTTATGTGCAGGAATCACCGTTATTAAATTGACGGTATTAATTGAATATTTGCTCTGCTGTAGATGAGCCGCAATTACTCCAGGAGTTGTTTAATGAATCGAATTATTCTGACTGGGGAGTGAGCCAGTACGGCCCCGGATCACCTTCTCACAGCTGAGGACTCAATGCCCGAGTAGAAGAATGTCATTTCTAATAAAGGACTGTCCACCTTGAGAGGTGTTACTTCACTGTAATGAATCCTAGCCACGTTATTAGTCATTTAGTGACATATCCTTGGCAGCAGACTGTAATAACGAATTCACAGTCATTCCTTTTAGGTTCAGCTAATTTTAAAGCCAGTAGATTGCAATTAATCGTGTGAATATATTATACGATTTTGGGGCTCCGTCTTTGAATTTGGTCCTGATAATGCCATTTATTGTCCCACATGGCTGACAGCTCATACAGGGAAGTGAAGATTAGGTTGATTGCTTACGTGTTTGGATTACATCTGTGTGATTAGACTAGTAGTAATCTAATTGAAGGGTTTTGCCATGCTCTGGATTCCGGTGCGTTCCCGGCTCACAAATTTAGCTTTGCGGTATTTTTGTTGTTGTTGTTGTTGTTGTTCGTAAACCATTCGATCTGTTATTTTTTTCTGAGAATACTTTTTTTTTGCTTAATTGTTTATAATCTTTCAAAAACAAATATGAATATCTTGATTGTCATCTTATAATTACAGTGCGCGGTTCAACGTTAAGCTATATTTCATGTGAAATAAAAGAAAGCAGCAATGAAAAATTCATATATGATCAAATCTTCACACAACTCTTCATTACCAGTGGGATACTCTGAATTTCTCCGACTTGACAATGTGTGACATTATATGTAAGGGATTAACTATTTGGGCGGCGATGCTAGAGGAAAACAATCGACAACAAGTTGGTGTGAATTTAGACTTACAGTCACCAGCCCAAAGTCCCAATGTCCCGAAGTGGCCATTCTTCTTATTCCACAGCAATATACCAACAACTGCGATGTTTTAATAATGACAAATGCAACGCCATGTTTAATATTCTGTTCATTTATAGTTAAGCTTAATGTTGTGGAACATCCATGAAATAAGTTATCAGCTATACACAGACATTCCCTCACCAACCCCTATTTTATTCTCTCCTGAACTCCTCTATCCTCAATTAATAGTTACAGCTCTGTTTCAAAGCGCTGACACTGGAGACTCCTTCCACAAATGCTACTGTAAATGCACATCTCCTTACAGAAACCTTCACCATATCAACGATTACACATTTAAAATATAATAATAACCGTGGCACATCCGCCATACACGTCCCTGTGTAACTTGTTACTATAGAGATGATAAAGTATTAGAAAAAGCGCATTCATGTAAACCTGCATGACTGTCAGAGCTGCTGTTAGATAAAACACTTTCTGACCCATGAGATTATAAACGACTGAAACATGGCACTGGCTAAACAGTTAACTGCAGTTAGGCGTGTAAGTGGGTTTAACTGAAGGGATTTCCTTCACACTGTATGACTTTTACTCAACGTTTTATCTGGATGAGGTTTCACAGTGTTTTACTTTTCCACGAGTCAAGTCATTCGTCCGTATAGCTTGTATACATCGGAAAGGAATGTTCCAGAACAGTACACAAGACGACACAACAGTGTGGGACAAGTGCAAGACAATCAATTCACAGAACATAAAATGTAAAAAGCTGCAATAGGATTCACCTAATGGCTAGTCAGAGGGCATGGCTGACTTCCAATAGAATCTCCAAACCCATGCCTGATATTCCCAGTTTTCCTAAATAACCCTGTAATATAAATTTAAACGACTGACATTTCAACATCACTGAACATTCTTATCATTTCAGGACTGTTCTTTCGGTAACCTATTCTCTAAATCCTCGAACAATCTCAGAACGGTTTCTCTTAACGTTCCCTGGTAGCTGGGTTTTAAAAATAACCAGTTCAGAATACATAATAAAGTCCCATGTCTCAGAGAAGGACACGGGCACATGCAGTAGATCTGTGATTATTTCTGTATCTGGGCCAGAGGATGGCTGGGAAGCTCGGTGAGCTCGTTTAACATGCACGATGCATGCATGCATGACCAGATGGAGAGATATCGTGGCACTGGGATTGGACACTCCAGCAGGGGTACGGAATCAGTTTAATTACTAGGAGAACAAGCAGGAGCAGCGATCATCAAGCCGTGGGATGACATCTGCACTCATCTGCAGTCCCCTGCTTCCTGCTCCTCTTCCGCTCCGTGTAATCATGTGCTCAAGCTTTTCATACACTCGCTGTGATTTTCTGCGTTATTATTTCTCTGCTTGTGGATTGTGTTTCTATTAGAGAATTGATTGTGGTGCATACTTTATGTGCTTTTATATCTCACAACCACTAGATACTAGAATTTGTGTTGGAGTGATTGTTAAAGCAGCTCTGGCAAGCCCAGAGAAAATCCTCGCCAGCAGCCGTGACTGCTCCATTACCTCGCCGATTATCTTGTCTTGGCACATCCACATGCACAAAATGTACACTTACATATATATATATATATATATGATACTGATTTTTTTTTTTTAATTTAGTTAGGGGGAATGAATCTCCTGGGTTTATTCAGATTTGAGTTCAGCGTGGAATACATACGTGTTCAGACTTCAGACGTAGCTACAAACTTACGCTGTATTTAGAAGTTCTGTAAGAATTACACATGTAGGGTGGAGTTTATCCAAAACAGAGGCGTGTTTCTGACCTCAAACTTAAATACATTTTTCAATTAAGTCCAGCGCGACGGTCTGAAAGGTTAATGTAACTGCAATATAACATGCTGGAATGTATGTTTTGCTGTAAATGCATTGATAAAACACTACAAACCGTTTATTTATTTATTTTTTTAAAATTAAATGCATACATAAATATAACACTATTCCTGAATTCATAGTACTGTCCCTTTAAGACTGGCACAGAATATAAATATATATATATATATATATATATATATATATATATATATATATATATATATATATATATATATATATATATATATATATATATATATATGTATGTATGTATGTGTATATATATATATATGTGTATATATATATATATATATATATATATATATATATATATATATATATATATATATATATATATATATATAAAATGTCAAATTTACAATATATAAAATGTAAAATAATGGATGCTGGATCAAGTGTGATTTTATAATTTTAGGCTATTTTTTTTTTTAGCATATTGTTTATGCATGTTGTTTATGCTAATTTAATCATTTTATAAGAGTGGAAGCCATGTTGTTAGATTAGGCCAACTTGGTAGAAAATGTCATTTGCTTCTTCTGATATTTTTGTTCTGGTTTATTGGGAAGTGCTTGTGTTTAAAGTCTGTGTCAAAAACCCCAACTTAGACACTTCTACTTCTAAGAATATCTGGTGACCTCAGTGCGAGTAATTACAATAAATCTGTATGAGATTCTCAGAAAAGTAACTTCAGCGTCTGTCTAACTTTCCTAGTGTAAATATTAACATAGATTTTGAACTTAATTTTCCTTAAGCTGAACTTCAATCATTATCTGACATTGAAGCGAATCTCCATCTCTGTTAGTTCTACTAGTTCTAACAACCGAACTGTATTAATTGGATAATTTTGTCAAGATCTTACTCAATTAGCAGTTTCAATATTCAAAGTGCTGCTTGAGTGAAAGTTTAAAAAAAAGTGTCAACAATGCAGTTGCAAAAATCAATCATGTTGAAGTATAAAGTCGTGGCCAATTCAAATTTATTTATTTATTAATATGAAATTAAACAAACAAAAAAAAAAAATTCCATCATCACTTCATTGGAATTCATAAATATTTTTCAGGACATTCTTATTTATTTATTTATTTATTTATTTATTTATTTATTTAAAGCAGCTTTAAAATTCAGTGACTAAAATGCGATATTTGCACACAGATAAGTGTCGGGTATTCATATACATCGGTATAGATTTGACTGGATGTTCTATATACATAAATACATGCGATCTAATAAAATTTAAATGTAAAGAAATGTGATTGAATGAATTGGTAGCAGAGCCAAAAGACAATTTAGTACAAGGATCATTATTTAATGATGAGGCATGATATACAAAAAAACAACCTAAAATAATACTCAAGTACAGTACATCAACCTAGATGGGTTTTTTTCCCCTCCCTCTCCAGATTACCCATTTAGTTGGCCTAAATACTAAACACTCTAAAATCAATCTCACATGGAGAAAGAAATTAATCTCAGCCTGGAGAGTGTTAAATAATAATTATGCAAAATAGCCTTGTTAATTATACACACTCCTAATATATACATATAAGTAATTGTTTGTGCAGATTGTGTGAATTCAATTTAAATGTTGACAACTGACATTGTAAGTTGTATTACGTACTATTATTAATCCGAATAGAATGGGAAAAGAGGTTATTGTTTGTTTGTTTGTTTGTATGTTTTAACTAGCAGGGTTGTTTTAACTTACATGCCCCCTCAAACCAAACCCTGGAACTGAATTCCCAATTATTTATTTATTTATTTATTTTTTTGCTTCGGACAAATGGTACTGTCAAACCCGGATACGGTCTTTCACTGCAAATTTGGAATCGCACAAAGTACACATGCTTTTCATCGAGTGGCGTGTAATCATGATAATGCTACGAAAATGACTGATTGAAATTAATTAGACAAGTTTGTGTTGGCTCAATGTGTGATGATGTCAGTGTATACAAAGCAGCTCGCACATGAACATGTTGAAAACTGTAATTACGGCTGTCTTTACCGAGGCTTGTCAAGTTGCAGGGTTTCATTATGGCTGGACTCGGAGAGAGGGCTCGGAGCTCTGATTCATTTCGCATCACTAGCTGATGGAGACAGAGAGACGGATCTGTAACCCAGATGGCTAAGCCAGCATTTATATCATGTCCATCTGGGTGTGTGTGTGTGTGTGTGTAGGTTTTAATTATAAACTATGAGCAGAGAAAGGAGGAAATCGTTTGGTTGGATTTGTTTGTGTAGGCAGTGGGCTGAGAGAGGTGCAGGAAGTTGTGAGGCTGTTTTTTTTTTTTTTTTTCTGCTGCATGAATCGTGGAGAAAATGGGTCATGATGCAAGGAGATGCCAAGCGGCACTGTGCTGTGTTTTCTCAGCAGAGCTGGACAACTGGGCCAATCTGGCAGTGAGCCTTGTACATCAGTGCTCCAACATTTCCACACACTGTTGGTATGCTGGTGGTCCTACATTACATGCTTGCACGTTTAAGATGTTCATAGTTAAACGATCACGTATTTACGATGGATTTAGCAAAACTGAAGGACTCTCTACTGTGGAAATATCTGTGGTAGACAATGAAACAGAATGTCTGATCAAAGCAAGTGCATCATACCCCTGCAGACAAAAAAAAAAAAAAAAACTCTGTGCTGGACTCTGTGTGGATCGTATTTAGCCTATAACGTGTTCAGTTCAATTCGTTTTTTTTATTTCTATAGCCTGTTAACAATATGCATTGTCGCAAAGCAGCTTTACAGAAAACGGTCTGTTGAGTTAGATCACTAATGAGCTATCCAAAATCGACAGCGACCAAGAAAAGCTTCCCGTGACTGCATGCTGTTAAACAATTTATCCACATCCTCCTATCTGAACTCCCCAGAAACACAAACATGGAGGAATTCAGCACTGCACTCCCAGATACTATTGTTGTAGTGGTAAATAAATAAATAAATAAATAAAATACTACTACTACTAATAATGCAATTTGATGGAATAAAGTTTGAAGGAGGGGTAACAGCACCAAATAAAATGACTCTGTGTTGGTTTCCTCTTGGGCAGGTAACGCTAATGCAGTCAGTATGATACACTATGTTCACTAATCAGTAGGAGTATCGAACGTCCCGTAACAAAACCATGGCCGTTAATATTGATTCGTTCCATTTTTGCTGTTTCCACTAGATTTTGGAGCGTGGCTGTGGGGGTTTGTGTTCATTCAACGACAAGAGCTTTAGTGAGGTCAGGCACTGATATTGGGATGTCTAGGAGGTCTGGGGTGCAGTCGGTGTTCCAGTTCGTCCCAAAGGTGTTCAATGGGGTTGAGGTCAGGGCTCTGTACAGGACACTTAAATTCTTCTACTCCAACCTTGACAAACCATGTCTTCATGGAGCTTGTTTTGTGCACAGGAACATATTTGAGTCTCTTAGTTCTAGTGAAGGGAAATTGTAATGCTGCAGCATACAAAGATGTTCTAGACCAGCGGTGTCCAATCTTATCCGGAAAGGTCCGGTGTGGGTGCAGGTTTTCATTCCAACCATGCAGGAGCCACACCTCATTCCACCAGTTGATCTTGTCTTTCAATAGACTCAGGTGTGGCTTCTGCTTGGTTGGAACGAAAACCTGCACCCACATCGGCCCACAATAAGATAAGATCGGACACACCTGGTCTGTACCATTGTGTGCTTTCAACTTTGTGACAATATTTTGGCGAAGACCTAAATATGGGTGTGATGGTACTTTCGTCCATGAAGTGCATTTGTTGTGTTGGTATTTGACATGTTTACAGCTAACTTTCACATAAATGTTCAAGTAGAATTGATACTACAAGTAGCGTTTAGTTAGTCAAGGCTAACAAAGGATGATCTATAGTACAGCCCAGCTGTCAGAGGGGGGTAAATTGGGCTGGGAACTCCAGTTACAGATCTTGTCCTGTTCAGCATATGCCGATGATGTGCTACTGCGTGCTCATAATGATGATGTGATATTAGGGGAAGCGTTTGACTGAAATGGTTTAAATAGGACCGTCATCTAAACGCATATCATTGGCGTCATGAGACAACATGCTATTCTCAAACCAGCAACTTTTCATGAGGTGAGAATGATATCTGTTTTATGAATGTTGCCTAAATCGACACCTAATTTTCACAGCAATGTAAGGTGTTTGAGTCCATCAAGCTCCCAGACCAACAAAATGCCTGGAGAAAGGAAATCTGTGTGACAGTCAAAGATAGATTTCTAATTACAGCCATGATGTAGCTCACATAAAGTACAGTAGATGAATGTGACTACATATGGCAGTACAGGACTGCTCTGCAAATAGGAATTTAAAGTGTTTAAAGTATCAGTATCTTATCTGAACACTTCCAGATTTATACATCAGTACTAAGAACGAGCAACGAAGCTATAATTCCTGAGAATTTAATAGTATTAATGTCGGGCTGAAAACGTTATACTTGAATAAGTATGTAAATGTGAAAATAAATACTGGAAATATGTCACGTTAAGTAATAAGTACTGCCCAACTATTTCAGTAAATAACTGCAGATTTGACTGAAAGCGGTAAATAATGTTAACAAATCTGAAATGATACTTGTAACCCTTGTAATCATAAACCCTTATACTTGTAATTATTCAACTTTTACCTGAAAGTAAATTGTTATGTGTAATGTCATGTCGTAGTATGGGCTCTAAATGTATATCTGGATTTCTGGAAAGCTGCTTTTGTGACCATTTCCATAAAAGAGTTGAATTGAAATCTGTATCTTAGCATTTCCTACATGGAATGTACATCTGGACCATCCATCAGGGGTTATTTCTTTTCCAGCCAGGTTAGTGGTCCATGACAGACAGCTCCATGGCACTCACGTCTCAAGGAGACGTGCTCAGAAGAGAAAAATAGAAATATCAAAGCCTTCTGTGTTTGTGAACACACAGACTATCAAATAGAGTGAGAAACAAAAGCCAGGGACGACAAAAGGCTGGCAGGAGTGAAGGCCAGAGTGCTCAAAACGGACATCCATGTCCACGATCACACGGAGTTTAATTGCTGATTGGTCTTCCAGTTTCTCTTATAACTGACATATCTTTCCATGTATCTTCATTGCAGTTACACACTAATGTATAGTAGGTAATGGTTATGATACGAGATGAATAACTGAATAATATGCAAAGCAATTAAGGGGTTAAGTTCAGTTTCCACTTAATGGTCAATATATAAGATAAATCAATCTGCAAAAAATGTCCATTGCAAAACAAACAATTGGACCTGGCTATTGAGTGCGATGTGACTGAGTAAACAGCTCCTTTTTTCAGACTTTAAGGGATTAAGGCACTTCTGTATCAGTTGTTGTTTCGCCTAATTAAGTCAATTAAGATATCCATTACCCTCTTAGAAGAAAAGGTTATTGGATTTGTCCCTGTGGGGGAGCTCTTAAAGACTCGATGTAGAGCACTGCTACAAATAAATTTTTGGATGCCAAGTAGATCCTTTTTAAAGACACTGAAACTGTCCAACGAACCCCTGAGCCAACATAGTGTACACTTGGTTAGATCACAATTCATATATACATTGATGGACAAACTACTGACAACAACATCAATCAGTTCAATTGTTAATTAAGAACTCACTGTTACAGGAAACAAAAGATAGCAACTTTTATACGACGTCAAACTTTCATTCAAATGCTCCGACCACACCCACCTCTACCACTATGCTATTTGAAATATTAGATCAATGTGTAATCAATAATTTGACCCCCTCTGGGAATTGCAGTCCATGGCGGCCATGTTTGTAGTCCGCCGTACAGTATGGGAAACGTAGTCACTGGTTTGCTGTGATATGACATTTGCACTCGGCTGATTCCCATCATCTACTCCACTATACCTTGGACATTCATTTAGTTGCGATTCTCGCCGGACTGACTAAGCCTTATTTTCTGCGTTTAGATATTTTTCCCATTCTGGTTTCGTCCTTGTTGCTCTGTTTGCTGACCACCTGACTCACTGACTGTTTGTATGACCCTGAACTTGTCTCATGTTTTTATTTGGATTGTCTGCTGGTTTCCCAACCAACACCTTTACCTGCAATTGCGACCGTCTCCGGCGCCCGACAACTACAAATGAAACAGTTCGGAAATGCGCACAATGACAGGTCCCATCTGTTCGTTTGTAGCCTCGTTTAATTGTCGGTCTTCGTTTGTGATGTGTTATCTTGACTGCAGACACTTGGGCAAAGATTTCTGCCTAAAATCTGGAGAAGAATGTATTTGTAGTACTGGAGAGTGAGAAGGTGAGCAGGAAAAAAAAAGGAGAGTGGACAAGAAAGAAATGAGGTCTCCGTGTGCTAGAGGATCAGGGCTCACCATGCTTTCTCTGGGAAATCTGTTGAAAAAGCTAAAAAAGAAAGTTAGCATTTGGAGTGCAAATAGACATGAGATGGCATGTCTGTCATCTCTACTTTCTTCTCCGGCTGGTGGCTCATCCAAAGCAGGATAAAAACAGCACTCGCTAGAAAAGAAAACAGATATGACGTGCTGTCGTGTCTGTTTGATTGATTGAGGATTTGAGTTGCCTCCAGCCATGCGAGATTGGATCTAGCCTTGTCTCGTATGCACTTGCTTTTTTTGTTTGTTTGTTTGTTTGTTATGGGTGCTGTCAGTGGTGTTGGTGTGCTTCTATCAGACCTGGTTATTTTAGTGCACTTTCTCATTTATTAGTCTGTATGGTATGGCAGCTCATTTCCATCACTATTAAGGCAAAATCATAATTTAAAGATGTTATGATTTCAAACTGCTATGCCATAATTATACGATTAAAAAGTCATGAATATAATATAACATAATCATGTAATTTTGAGATAAGTCACATATGAGATAATAAAGCCATTTTGAAAAATGTGGTCATAATTATGAGATACTAAGTCATCATTATGAGACAGCAGGTCATTGAGATACTATGTCATCATTATGAGGTCATAATTGTGAGACACTAGATCATCAGTATGAGGGAAGAAGTTATCATTTTGAGATAGTAGATCATCATTGTGAGATAAGTCATGATTAGGAGATACTACGTCATCATAATTTCAAGATACTAGATCATCAGTATGAGGGAAGAAGATATCATTTTGATATATTAGGTCATCATTAGGAGATAACAAGTCATAATGTTGGGATATTAGGACATCATTAGAGTAATATATTAATGATGACTTCGTAGCTAAAAATGTTGACTTTGTGTCTCAAAATTATGTGATATCTCATAATTATGACATAATATCTCAAATATGGCTTAGTATCTCATAATAATGCCTTAATATCTCATATATGAATTAGTATCTTGAAATTATGACGTTCTATCTTGTAATTATGACATATTTAATCATTACATATCTCAATGATGGTTTAGTATCTCGTGATTATGACTTGGTATCTCATTGTTCTAACTTCGCATCTTGAAATTATGACTTATTACCTCATAATTATGAGTTCATATCTCAATTATGGTTTTATATCCCATAATTCTGACAAGAATTTTCTTGAAGTGGAGAACGTAGACTTCCATCAGTTTGCTGAGTGCAAAACAGGGCCGATTTGATAGCAAACTGATTGTTATTTGGTTTAGTTGGGTTTCACACTGCATGTAATTGAATTCACCAAATACAAGGGCTGAAAACATAACACTCTTTCATTCGTCGGTCAGAATTATGCTGAACAAAAAATGTAAACAAGCCTTTACCGAATGTTCATAGAACTCACAAAAGTCACCCAAGCATGGGGAACACTGTAGTTTAGTACAGTGGTTTTTAAAGTGGGGGCCACGGCCACCAGGGGGCCTCAACAATTTGGTCAGCGCCACCAAACCCATCCCTCCCACTAGTATGTTTTCTCTTTTCCCACTCTCAGACAACCACACACACACAATCAAGTCCTAATGTAATGTAATGTAAAGATGTAAGATGTAATTATTAATAAAATAAAAAAAGGGGGGGTATATTCAGAAGTCTGAATTTTTAATGTCTTTTAAAGACATCTTGCAAAAGGGGGGCCTCGGTCAAATGTTAATGCCATTTGGGGCGCCTTGCCCCGGAAAAGTTCGGGAACCCCTGGTTTAGTAGTTTAATAAATGATTCGATAATTATATAATTAAGTGTTTTAAAATTAAAATGTTGTGTATCACACCAGAGTTGGATTCACACAGACTAAACACTGCATGTACAGTGCCCTCCACTAATATTGGCACCCTTGGTAAATATCACCAAAGAAGGCTGTGAAAAATTGTCGTTATTGTTTAACCTTAAATTCACTTGTCTCATGGATCTCAAACACTTGGTTACTGACCACAAAATCAAGGTCATACCATGGCCATCCCAGTCTCCTGACTTGAAACCCATAGAAACCCTGAAGAGGAGAGTCCACCAGCGTTTGAAGGCTCTTGAGAGATTCTGTATGGAGGAACGCTCTCAGATCCCTCGCCATGTATTCTCCAACCTCATCAGGCGTTATAGGAGAAGACTCGGAGCTGTCATCTTGGCAAAGCGAGGTAGCACAAAGTACTGACTAAAAGGGTGCCTCTTTTTGTAAAAAAAAAAAAAAAAAAACCCTATATTTAACAGTTTTGTTTGTGTTTCCAATTGTTTGATATCCATGAGAGCAGAGTATTTTTTTTGTGACTTTGTTTAAACAACAGATTAAAGGGTTCAACAATAAAGACACTTTCTCACAGCCTTCTTTGCTCATATTTACCAAGGGTGCCAATATTAGTAGAGGGCGCTGTATGTGACTTGTATCTTAATGGCTCAATTCTGTAAAATACATGACATTGAAGCGATAAAGTATTTACACACTGAAAAAAAAAAAAAAAGAACTACATTTGAGCCTAAATGTGGCTGATAATGAGCTGAAATTAAATCCCAGATTCTTAACATCATATCTTAAGCTGTGGGGGGAAATTTTGGACGGCAAGACACAATTGCAGAAGCCGAACACGTCCCGCCATAATGATCATTCCATTGCTCAGCCAATGACAGTTTAATTGGCATGCCATTGAGCTTTGGCCACTGCACTGCGCCCATGTAAATCGCATATACAGTGTTAGATCCGTGGCTGTAACGTTCCAAGAGCTAAGTACGGTAATATTGATATCACGCTAATGCACACTTCTTATCCCGAAGCTATAATATAAAAGCATTAGAGATCCCCCTTGCAGTCTTGTTGTGGTCATGGGAACTTATATGATTAGCCCACTTTAACCGAGTCTTCAGATCCTAACAGATCGCAAGTCCTAATCGATAATTCTTACAATTATATCGCATGTTTGGAGCTCTATAACGGCAGCGCATTATAGGATTCAGGAATAGTCCTGAGCACTGCAGATCAAGTTTAAGCCAGGTTTAAAGAGTGTGTGAAAGTGAGTGAAAGGAGATGATAGTGATGCTGGTGTCGTCTCATGATGGATACACAAGCACAAGCCCTCTGGCCTGCTGTCAGAGAGATTGATTGATCCCTGATAAGTGCAGGAACCTTCATGAAAATGGAAAGAGAAGCCGAAGCTTCCTGCTTTACACTGTAATGCGTTTCTGATTATAACAGTCTGCTTTGCAGAGTAGCAAGCAGTATGCTGTTGTTGTTTTTTTTTTTTTTTACTTTATTGTAAATGTAATATGTAGTATGAACAAATACAGTACTCGTCAATACATGAGAGAGTACAAACAAACAAACAAATACGTACAAACATGCATACGTTTGCATGTTTGCATCGCTGTACGGGGACTGTATGAGAATTTGTTGACGTTTTAAATCGTAACTTATTTGATTTAATACGTATTTGATTTTTATTTTACTTCCCAAATAGAGTAAGGTTAAATGTATCTAGATCTATTTAAAGAGTTTATTGATTGATTATTTACGGATTGCCTTCAATCTGTTTGTATAAACATTTAAATGCAGTGGATGTGATGTTTTTAGGAAGATGGGGAAGTTCCTCGTATTCAGAGTCGGTTTACGCACATGCTTATGTTTATTTTCTCCACGGTTAAATTTTACAAATCCCATGTGTGTCGTTCAAACATCCAAGGTTGCCAGATTGTTCTTGAGTACGTGGATCTGAGATTGTATTTATTAAAAAAAAATTTTTTTTTGGCGGTCCATTCCACCAGCAGAATGGAAATCGACTTATTGGATATTTGCGACTAACATAAACATGAATTATTTTATTGCCATGAGTCTGTTATAAGGTTCGTCAGGACGCTGTTGGGTTTCTGTGTGTAGAGTATCGTGACTCTGTGTTCAGCTGCTTGTGAGCAGGGCGATGGGAAAGGAGAGGGGCGTGAACCCTTTGCTTGGCAAACGATTCACACGTCTCCACAAGATCACTGGTACAGAGATACACCGGACAGCACGACTAAAGTTTTGGATAGTAAAACGCCGTATAGGACTGCCACAATGAAATTATAACATTTAAATCTAGTAGGCTTGGTTAAAAATAACAACAACAACAAAAATATATACATACTTATGAAAAACTGCAAATTCTAATAGCCCTGAACGTCTACTTCCGTATGCGCTATTAACCACAACTGTGGAGTGTGACATCACAAATAGATTCAACGCTGACAACAGGCACAACAAAAACAGGCCAGAAATTCAATCTTTTGGCCTTAAGCATTTGGATGATTGCCTTCAATACAAGTGCTTTCCTTTAAGTCTGAAAAAAAGGATAGATAGATAGATGGATGGATGGATGGATGGTTAGATGGATGGATAGATAGATGGATGGATAGATGGATAGATGGAAGGATGGATGGAAGGATGGATGGATGGATGGATGGATCGATGGATGGATGGATGGATAGATAGATGGATGGATGGATAGATGGATGGATGGATGGATAGATAGACAGATAGATATTTTGTGTGTTTTCTGTCAAATATAATATATTATAATCTAAAAGCAATAAACATTTAAATGTAAGAACAACAGAAAACGAAAATAAAAAGACTAATAAAGATCGATAGATCGATAGATAGATAGATAGATCGATCGATCGATCGAGCGATCATTTATTGGTCCTCAAAGAGGAAATTTGTTTCCACCATGGGTGTGTAGAAAAACAAAAACATAACATCATACATATAAACCATCATAAACAATCACAGGCATAGAGTGGAGAAGGGGACAAAAATAAAAACATCAGGATCATCATACAACAAATGCATCTGGCATCACAATAGCTGAGTACCAATGTGTTTAACGCTCGTATAGCCATAGGTAAATGGCACAATTATACAGTGCTTTTATCCAAAGTGTTTTTACATTCTTCCATTCACACACACACTCACACACACACCAGTGGTAGCAGAGCTGCCATGCAAGGCGCTAGTTTGCCATCGGGGGCAACTCGGCTTTCAGTGTCTCGCCCAAGGACATTTCGGTATGTGGAGTCACGTGAGCCGGGAATCGAACCGCCGACCCTACGATCAGTGGACGACCCGCTCTACAACCTGAGCCTCAGCCGCCCATAGGAACAAACCTCCTACCATAGCTGGCCTTTCTGCACATGGGTAGTCTATACCTGTGGCCAGAATGAAGGGGGTTGAAATATTGATAAAGTGGGTGGTTTGGGTCATTCAAAATTTGATGTATGTGTGTATATATATATATAGCACTGAAATAAATCTCCGATGTGAGGCTAGTATAGTGCTATGATATCGAACGTGGACTAGCTGTAGTTGTAAATATCACTCAAATCCTGGCTATAAACCTACATTAGTGTATCTCATCAAATACAGCTAGTTTTGTCGAACTCTTTTAATTATGGCTTGTATTTGCGCACCATTTAAGTTTACTAACTCCTCTTTCTTTTTGTTGTTGTTGTTTCTTTTTCATTAAAACAGCTAGCTATATATATATATATATATATATATATATATATATATATATATATATATATATATATATATATATATATATATATATATATATATATATATATAGTGACATGTTTTCCGTTGTTTTTCCCGCTCCCGAGTATTCCGGCATGCCGTTTCTGTATGTACATCAAAAAGTCATTATGACTGAAGACTTTGAATTCTAATTAGTGACAGACGACTTTGCAAACGCGGTTTGTTTTCTTTTTATTCATTCAATCCTTCGACTGAGGATTTCAGGCAGTGACAGAAGTCATTAAGCTCAAGGTGTATGGGGATGTTCTTCTATTTATAATGTAAAAGGGTTTGTTCAATATGAATTGGAGAAGGGAAAAAAAAAAGAAGAAAAAAAAAAAGGCTTTGAATTCAAGTTCTACAGCAATAACGGTATTTATCCACCTGTAGACACAGCTCTACTGACCTTCTTCATGATGGAATTACATTCCCAATCTCCCTGGGTACATATTGCATAATTGTGACATTGTTTATAGCTTATAAAAAGAAAGAAAGAAAGAAAGAAAGAAGGAATGAAAGAAAGAAAAAGACAGACCGAGTACTTTCTGTTTGCTGTGATGAGAGGGTTTTTTTTGTTTGTTTGTTTAGCATCTTATAGTGGATATTGTCAGTTCAAGAGTAGAATTTTGTAGGAAACTTGCCCATAATAATAATAATAAAAAAAAAATGTTTTCTTTAGTGCCATGAGTTCAGTTCAATCAGAAGTTAGGTAGCATCCACTTCTCTGTTTATTGAGCTGTATGAAAGCTTTTCAGTTCATGTAACTTTCTATGAGGTCAATCTTTTTTCTTTCTGTTTGTAAGATTTCCTTGACTATTTATTATAAATGTTTTTTTTTTTTTTTTTTTCCTTTTCTTCTTTTCCCCGCAAGGCTCTCAAAATTGTATTTCAGTGGTCTATCGCTTTTGCCGTAATGTCTCTGAACAAAGAGTTCCGAGAAGAGACAGACGGAAAAGTGCTTTTATCCCTAATAAAATATCCCTCAGCTAAAATGTTTGTTATTTCCTTGCGTTCTGTGATCGTCGCAGTCTGCGATTTATTTCACTCGCTAGCAAGAGCCGGGTATCTGATCAGCAGCACAAACACATAAACACACACACACACACACCATGTCATACATATCATTTGTTCTACTAGAGTACAACTTTCCTGCTAGCTCAGTGTGATGTATGATATAACTTTATATGATATAACACCCAGAGTGTTTAAATGAGTCCAGTGGACTTATATAAACACTGTAGGGTGTGAATTCAACACTCTGTGTACATTTATGCACTCAATTCATTTTAGTAACATGGATATCATATCGATATGTAACACAACTTAAGGCCATAATCACTTTTTAGCCTTCATATGGTGTACTTAGGATTATATGACACCATTTATGATGTTATATACATCTGTAGACATATATTTATACATTGTAATTCCAACCACCTGTCATAAAGATGTCCAATTTACATAATACCTGACACTTTTTTTGTACACATGAGGTTGGACGCTGTCTAGGTGATGTCATAGCTAGGTTTGACTAAGTGATTTTCCATCCATCCATCCATCCTCTATACCGCTTATCCTAACTAAGTGATGTATAATAATAATAATAATAATAATAATAATAATAATAATAATAGATTATGCCATGTATTCAACCTCATCAGGCATTATAGGAGAAGACTCAGAGCTGTTATCTTGGAAAAGAAGGTAGGACAAAGTATTGAAGAAAAGGGTGCCAATAATTGTGGCACACATATATTACAAATTTTTTGGATAAACCTATGTTTTGTTTGCAATTGTTTGATATCCATGAGAGCACGTGTGATTTTTTTTTTTATCAAGAGATCAAAAGGTTAAAACAATAAAGACAATTTTTCACAGACTTCTTTGCTCATGTTTACCAAGGGTGCCAATATTAGTTTAGGGCACTGTAGGTGTCGCAACATCAGGTTCATGAGTGTTATCCTTAAAAGGTTCAGGTGGTAGAGCGGGTCGTCCACTGATCGTAGGGTCGGCGAGTCGATTCCCGGCCCACGTGACTCCACATGCCGGAGTGTCCTTGGGCGAGACGCTGAACCCCGAGTTGCTCCCGATGACGAGTTAGCGCCTTGCATGGCAGCTCTGCTACCATTGGTGTGTGAGTGTGTGTGTGTGAATGGGTGAATGAGACACCGTGTAAAGCGCTTTGGATAAAAGCGCTATATAAGTGCAGACCATTTACCATTTAAGTAAAGAGTGATAAATGTCCCATGAACCTCCTACAAAAGAAGAGGTATAAACTGGAAATAACTATTAGACCCAAAGGTACATTAGGTGCACTGTTTATACCAGACCCTTCCAAGTCTCAGATACTAAGCCACGCCCTTCGTGGTGTCATAACACTCTTAAGATCTTTGAGTACTTCCACATCTTCGGTGCCCTGTGCCAAAAGATCAATACCAAGCCAGATGATGGTATGCACAATACATTTCTCTGCTGTCATCTTCCCCAGAGATGCCATCTTTATTCCACTAATGATGCTTTACCCAAAGTTATATTCACTACCTTAATTTCTGTCCAGCTATTACAGGAAGACAGTGACTTAATGAACTGCAAATGGAAGAGGAGAGGGCTATAAATCATCTCTTTCTTGTTCCACATGGAATTATTATCGTGCATCTTAGAGCATTACCATAATTTCAGCGCCGTTCTGATATACATTAGAAATGGAAAATTGCTCCAGGTCGGAGCGAGCTGATAGCCCTGCTTTCACCTTCCGCTGTCATTTGTCTGTATTTGAGTGTCTTATTTCAGGAAAGATCACAATGCTCGATGCTGCAGCTTTAGGCGCTGGAATAATGCTCATCTCATTACTACTGTAGATGATCGTGTGATAATGTACCGTCTTTAAACAGTGGCACGGGAATTCTAGTTTCCTAAAAGAAGAACGCTGAGTACCGATGAGATTAGCGCTGAGTATGTGTATGCATTAGCTCCGTCTTAAGTGCTGCCTTGTCCGGGTTTGCACCAGCTGGTCCTGTTTATTGAGATCTAAACCAAGATAAAAAAAAAAATAACAAAAAAAAAAATAACAAAAACGAGTGAATGCAGCCTTTCAGAAAACAGCCTGTGATGGAAACTGTAAGAAATTAAGCAGAGCGGCACGAGCAGGTTCCAAAGAATGATTATACAAGGACAAAGCAAAAACAAAACATCACTGGAACATAAAGAAATGAAAAAGACAAGAAAAGGAGCAATAAAGGTGTAAGCTAGGAGCAAAACTAACACTAGACAAACACCAGCCAGGTGATGCGAACTAAAAAAGAAAAGGAAAAAAGAGCAAGGCTCTGCAAAGAGATGCTGAGAACTACATTGAGTTTGAAGAATTTTATTTATACCAGAACACTGTTAACTTTTTGATCGTGTTGATGATATTTTCTATAACAGCAGCTCTGACAGGTTTCAGAACATGCTCCTCTCAGAACATGCTGTTATTCCCAACACAACAAACATTCCCAGACATGGCTTTCATGTTGTTTTGTCTTGGGTTCATTTCATGCTTTCGGATAAAGTAAAATAAAAAAAAAAAACACCCCCATGACAAAGTCATGACACTGTATTGAATGTTATATATATATATATATCTTCTCGGGCGCTTAGCGGTTAGCACGTCCGCCTCACACCTCCAGGGTCGGGGGTTCGATTCCCACCGTGGAACTGTGTGTGTGTGCGGAGTTTGCATGTTCTCCCCGTGCTGCGGGGGTGTCCTCCGGGTACTCCGGTTTCCTCCCCCAGTCCAAAGACATGCATGGTAGTCTGATTGGCGTGTCTGTAGTGTATGAATGTGTGTGTATGTGATTGTGCCCTGCGATGGATTAGCACCCTGTCCAGGGTGTACCCCGCCTCGTCCCCGATGCTCCCTGGGATAGTCTCCAGGTTCCCCCGTGACCCTGAAGAAAGGATAAGCGATATAAAAGATGGATGGATGGATATATCTTCTCTGACCCTTAACAAATGTAAGCCCGGTTTTGTTATTTGACTCGTCACATCATTAGAATATTTCTCATGACATTTTACCATAAGCGCCACTTGGAAACATGTGAACGAAAGCAGTCAGGGGAAACTGGTGCGTTTTGGAATAAGCCTCAATCTCAATGCATGCTTATGCATGTCATCAAGTCATGAAGGAGTCATGAAGTTCATGTTTATGTACGTCATGAAGGCATGCTTTTGTTCATGATCTAGTTCTCCAGCCTTATCTTGGGAAGTGGTAGCTAAGCTAAGTGGTAAGACATCAGATTATTGATTAGAAGGTTGTGAGGTCAGATCCCAGCACCACCAAGCTGCCACTGCTGGTGTTTTTCACACTGTTCTTGAGCAAAGGGTTTAACCCCTTAACTACTCAGCCGTAGAAGTGAGATAAATGTAAGTCGCTCTGCATAAGGGCATCCGCCAAATGGCTTAAATGTAAATCTCTTGTCATTGGTTTGTTACCCTTTTGTGTTCACCTGTTCTGTGTTTAGTCCTTGATTCCTTTATTTATTCATGCATAGCTGTTTCTTTTTCTGATCGCGAAGCCTTATTGTGCATTTGCTAGCCGTGCGTCTGAGTTTTGTAGATCTTTGTTCTTCCTTGGTTCGACCTTTGTCCAGTCTGATTATGGATTATCTTAATTCGTCTTTCTCTCGTGCAAGCGCAATATCTCACGATATCAGTGCAATCACTTCGATAGTAACAACTAAATCAGAGGGACTTTTATGGCGGCTTTACGGCAAGATTTTCTCCAAGGAGATGTTTAATGAGCATTTTTGTAAGGAGTCTCCAGTATTAGAACTTTGTTCGAGCGCTTTGCATCGGGAAGTCTTCAGGGCAGAAGGCTTCGCAGTTCCTTGTTATTTGACAAGCTGTTTTTGTTGTTGTTGTTGTCGTTGTTGTTTTTCTATTAACGTCAACAGCGAGAGAAAGAAATATCGTCTGGGGATGGAATGACCGTTTATAGCTGCTATAACATAAGTGATAACAGGAACTAATATGTTTTCGTGGGCATTCTGCAACATTAAATGAAACTCATCAAACCACCTCATTTGTTGATTATTATCCTATAAAAGCATGGCCCTGCGTGTTGCAGTGCTTAAATAATTAATTTAGAAAGAAGTATGCTCTCCATCAGCCCCCCCCCGACACCTCCCCCCCCCCCCCCCGCTTACATTTTCCTGCATCAAGAGGCAGAAATGAAAATTCAAAAACATGGCTCTGTTGGGAACAGACCTACGGATATGCGATGGCGGTACGGTATAAACGAAATGAAAAACTGATTTACAGTCCACACTCTGAAATATGTTCAAGGTTTGCTACAGCCCGAGGCACAGCACACCTAACCATGCATTTCAGACTTCACGAGAGCATATTTACGCATAATATTTACAACCCTGACTTTATCTTTTGATTATTTAGTTGATTGCATTGCGGAACGTCTATTTATGAGCGTGCGACTGGAGGAAACGTGTTCCTCGTGGTATATGGAAGGGTCGCTTGTTAAGTCCGTGGTATGATTGCTGCTTACCATGCGGGCTCAGAGTGATGCTGATTTTGGAGGGAAGCTGCATGAGAGAAGCCTTGCTCATCAAACAATAAGCATTGCTCATGAACATTATTTACACCAAGCAAATATACAGCATCATAACTGGGCTGTTGGATTTTACAGAGGAATTCTTGCTATTTTTGATGCTATGTGAAGTAAGCATACAAAATAATCGAATATTCAATATTAACTTACGGTAATGCAGGTAATAGCTGCCCGTGGGTACCGCAGTATTCATAGATTTACAGTACATTTCCGTTTCTTGTGTCAGAAAGAGATGGAATAGGGTCGCACTTTTTGAATGTACCTACAACACATTCATAACACCTTCATAAGCATCGTAAATGAACTTTGCTAACACTGTCTATAAAGCCGGGATCTATAATAGACTATGGATTTTTCAGTTCAATTCAGTTTTATTTGTATAGCGCTTTTAACAATGGACGTTGTCCCGAAGCAGCTTTACAGAAACATAAATAAAAAATGTATGAATTTGTCACTAATGAGCAAGCCAGAGGTGTCAGTGGCAAGGAAAAACTCCCTGAGACGATATGAGGAAGAAATGTGAAACTGTTTGTGTTAATTACAGTCCTAAAGCTATCATGGGAATTGTAGTCCTAGCCATCACAGCATAACTGTTCACATGAATCGAGGGCCGAATCCATCTTTATGGTTTTTAAGATGTTCCATCCTCAGCAGTCTCAGTGACCTCCAGGTGGCACCATGTGGGGTCTTCGACTTCCAACTGATGAGAACTCCAACCAGAAGTAGGGCGTCAGGATGGATCAGGCAGGTCCGGAGGGCTGAAGGGGTCAGGATGACTGGTATCTCAGGAGTATCATGTGTAGCTCGACAGAAAGAGAGCGGGAAAGAGAGGGACTGATTATTAGGTATGCTTACTGCCCCGTAACGGTTAAGGACAATGTATTTTGTGTGAGTGCAAGCAGGGACTCTGGCAAGGCTAGCTATGATAGCATAACTAAAGGGAGAGCCAGAAGGTAACACAGACACACCCATCAACAAACCTGGGGGGGGGGGTGACAGCATCCAAACATCCCAGTTCACCACAACACTCTATACTTGTGATCTGCTCCTTTACCTAAAGGAAAAACTATTCACAAAAAAAAAAAAAAAAAAAAAAAAAACCCTTACTAAACAAATACAGGTGCATCTTAAAAAATTAGTATATCGTGGAAAAAGTTCGTTTTTTTTTCCCCACCTAATTTAATTCAAAAAGTTGAACGTTCATATATTCTAGATTCGTTACACGCAAAGTGAAATATTTCAAGCCTTTTTTTTTTCGTTGTTGTTTTGTTTTAATTTTGATGATTGCGGCTCAAATCAAAAATCCTAATCAAAGATTTAAAAAAATAAATAAATAAAAAATCCTTTTAACTGCTAGTTTAAATGATTTAGGTGCGTAGCCAGTGCTAAGGGGATAATGATTTCTACATTTTTGCTTAGCTCGGGAATGATCTTTCTCGCCCGTTCCTAAAACTGTATAATGCACCCGTGAGATATTATACACGTCGTTAGAATCCTTTATGAACATGCCCTGCACTTTATTACACATGATGTATTCCTAACATGCCTCGCGATGCATCATAAAGTCTTACACGTGTCTTCACTCACAAATGAAATATACATTCAGTTCCTGCGTAAAAAATATATATATATATCAGAGCAACAATTTGTACAGCATTACACATCTCGTTTTAATTATTTAGAGCGTGCACGTCACTTTATAACGCGTCATGAGTTCTTTAAATGCATTACGATGCATTATAACGCATTATGCTCATCTACACTGATGAACGAAATGCACATTCAGTTAATTATTTTAAAAAGTTATACGTGGTGTTCGAATAGTTTATGAACATGCACTACGCTTCATTATGCGTCATGAATTCCTAAAAATGTATTATAATGCAGTATTACACATTTCTCTCATCTACGTACATACGTAAATGAAACGCTTCTACACGCAAGTGTTTGTTTAGAAATCTCACTCTCTCTGACACGTCGCACATTCTATATTAGGAATTGATGATATAATGTGTTATGAGCAGTACTTATAAAGCATTCTGGTAACAATTCATAATGCTTCATAACCGCTGCTATAAAGTGTAATGCATTTTCATTTGCTGGTATAAATAGTTACGTGTAAAATGCCTTATAACTGGATCGTAACATGTTATGAACGTATGCCTGAGTTGTTATACATATGGCATTTCCTCATAGAAATTGTTATAAGGTGAGTCCAGGTTTATGAATTCTGTATATGGTGAGTATATAACACATTCAGCTTTCAATACAGTCCATGATTGAGGCCTGACAATGTATAAACCGTAGAATACGGTCAATGTACTCTACAAAGTCACATCTCAAGTTTTGTCGTGATGAATCCTTCACCATTGCTTTATAAAAGATGTATGCCGTGCTTATTAATGTGTTATGAAAGGCTAACCGAGGTCTTTTTTCCCCCTCCTCGTAACAGTGTCAGGCAGTGCATGTGGGTTCTCTTGGCAGGTGATGAAAGGACTGTGAGCTCTACCTTGTTTAAAGGCCACGTTCGCTGCCCTTTACACTTCACTTCAGCTCATTGTGTATGCCGCAGACCCGACTCGGCCCTCGCCGGCCGCACCGATTTCAGCCAAGATTCGCTGTTCGCTCTCTTTAAACAAGCGCGAAGTGAGCAGTTGCTTCCATTATCTTGTCGCGTATTACTCAAGGGCAGTGAATTCGAAGAAACTGAGTGACACAGTAGTGTGACGGAGAGATCGTAAAAGAAGCAGACACATCGAGACCGGGGTGCACATTGTGTTCTAACTTCGTTGACCGCATGAAGGAAAAAAGGAAAAAGAAAAAAGCCTGTCATAGTTCAGTGCTGTCCATTACATAAAGGACAGCAGGAGGCTCAGGTGTGTTTCCACTCCAGCAGCTGAGATAGTCCGGGTTCGGTAATGTGCGCGGTGTTTAACAGCAGGTGTAAAGGCTGGGGGAATGGGTGAGACCGAGCAATGGTGCGTCATGGTGGGTACATCTTATCGTCCTCCTGCTTTCTCCGCTGTGGCGTTAGTGCTCTTGGCTTCTGTCCACCTCTGTAATAAACACAAATTAGCTCGGGATGTCTTTCGTTCTCCTGAGAGTATTATCCTCCATCTTGCTTGTCTTTTTGACATATCAGATCTCCATCTGAGATATTTGTGAGCACGGTATCTTGAGAACGAGTGGTTGATCAAAAGCTGTTTTTCAAAAGCTTCCTTCATGTTTGACATACATTTTAAGGGGATTTCAAAAAGAACTAGGCTTCTTGGCAGTAGAGGCATCCCCCATTGATGCCGTTGGGGTCATGTTCTACTTGCTCCTTTTTTGTTATGGAGAACCAAGTGGCTCAGTGCTTAGGGGTTAGGACTACTGATTAGAAGATTGTTATCGAGGTTTGAATCAGGCTAACACCAAAATGCCACCATTGGGCTCTTGAGTAAGGCTCCTAACACTCATCTGCATCTCAGCTGGAAGTCGCTTTGGGTTTAAAATGTTTACATGCGTAGCATTTTGCATGTCTTTACCTGTATCAGCTGTCCCATGTGTTTTTAATCGTTCTCTCTCTACAATCAGCTTCACAGGTCAAGTCCGTCCTTGTCATGCTAGAGCTATATCTCCGTGCAGTTCTTGCCTGGTTTTCCTCTGAAGCTAAGTAGAGTTGAGCCTGGTCTGTACCTGGATGGGAGACCTCCTGGGGAAATCTTAGGTTGCTGCTGGAATTCGTATTAGTGAGGCCAGCAGGGGGAGCTCACCTTATGGTCTGAGTGAGGATCTTCCTAATGACAGGGACACTATAATGTAAAAACAGACGAGACGAGACGTTAAACCTGACTCTGAATCTCTGTGGTCGTTAAAAATCCCCCGTTGGCCCTTCTCTATCATAATAATCCCCTAATGTAACTAACTGTAACTGGTCATGGAGACCTCCGCTAAAAATGGCCTGTCGTTCGTATTCATCAGTCTCTTCACTAAGAATCTAATGAAAATTTTTCCGCGGGAAAGACGAACACACGGGTGTTTAGGTTTTAATGATTTCGCCTGGGAATGATTCAGCACGATTATGATATTAGAATATATAAAGACAGGTATAGGCCATGCACATGGCCTCCATTATACCACTGACTTATGACATATTGGTATCCAGACATTATAAAATGCCTTCGCTTCTGGGATTGCTGCACACCTGGAGTTATGAATTATGTATGAGTGTGCAGTTTGGCTTAGTGAAACTGGAGCTCTTGATAAATAAAATTGCATACGGGGATGGTTTTGGCTTCTGTGTGTGTGTGTGTGTGTGTGTGTGTGTGTGTGAAAATGATAGGTACAGAAATGTACCAGTTGTTTAATAATTTGATGACTCCACCAATGCGCTGTGCTGGAAATGAACAGGAATTACAGCAGGTAATGGGATAATGATCTATAATCATAGCTACAATAGTGGAGTGATATAATTACTAAAAGATACGACTAATCATTTAGGTGCACATAGTAGGTGTACAATTACTAACTGTAGTCCTTCTTTTTTTTTTTTTTTTTTTGCTGATAAACAACTCTTTATGAAAGAAAAAATCACTCTATTTTTATTATTCTTCTTTCATTTTGTCCTGTCATGAGCCACACACACACACACACACACTCACTCACTCACAGACACACACAGCGTACAGTACAATCAGATCCTACAGATTTTCTCCAAATGCAATTCCGCGCCAGCGCACCAGCTGTAAGTGGGCATCAGCTGCTCGTCTCCGTTATCCAATCGAAGGTGTTTATTAAGCGTTTGTTCTTTTTCCTTTCTTTTTTTTTTTTCCCTTTCCCCCCATAACCAACTCTCGATTTATTTATCCTGTCAAACCTGGTCAAACGTTCCCGCTGATTTGTTTTACTTCGGTCGTCGTGATGTGAGACAAATGGAGGGAAAACCGCATTGATAAACATTGACAATTTGTCACGTTCGGATGCGCTCCGGGGGAATCTGGCATCTAATGAAAATTGCAGGATGTGCTGTGTTGTCTATCCGCTGCGACCTTTCGGCGGCGCCGCTCGCTGTGTTGAGCACCGTGCCCGAGGGACGATCGACACGGCTGACTCTAGGGGGTAGAACATCACTCTCTGAGGGGGCGGCGGTTACTTGTAGACGGAAGTGAGACTTAAGTCCGTGAGAAGGGGAACATTTCTAGACACTGTTAACATGGCGTCTAAGCAGAGAAATAAGATAGCTGTCCGCTCCTAAAAACAAAAAGAGCGGCGTATAAGTAGAGGAGATGTTAGTGGACCCAGAATGTAATGAAGCTATACAGTACCCAAGACAAACCCTCGATTTAGCTAGTTAGCGATCTATGAGACGACGACTACAATGGTGTTATCAGCATGAAATTTGAATCTTCGGAACTACAGCAGCGCCGCTAAAGTGCCGCCGCATCGCTGTCTTTAGGTAGACGTGAAGCAAAGGCTACGTCCCAGTGCGCTGCTATCAGCACGGCATTGTACGTGATGTAGGAAACCATTAACTGAACTTATAATAAACGGGCTTGTCGAATAAAAAACATAAAAAGAAAACTTAACAAGCAATAAATCTTGGATGCTGTTGATCACATGTTAATTATGAAGATTAATAGGCGCATCGTTCCATGATCCATGATCTCGTATATTTCCGTTAGAACATTTACGGAAGCATGGGATTACCACAGGTGGCGGTGTTTACGCGAGGTAACTCTCGAGATCCGTTTATTTAAATGGGCCACGTGTTCAGGCAGAATGAGGATCGATTTAAGCTGCAGGGATGATGAAGGGCAGAGGTCAGATACGCCAGAACCCTGCTTACCGATGCGTCCGATGAGCGCCGCGAGAGGGTCATTACATAAGCCGGGCAGCCGAGATTTTCTCCGGAAAGCTGCGTTTCGCTCTATTAGCGCTTCCCATCTGTATTTCTGACTTCTCCCCTTTTCCGTCAGAATTAAAACGCTTAGGGCTTATTGTGTGTCAGGACAAATGTAATGAAAAATATAGAGCGGGTAAAGGCATTCCTTCTCCAACAGCGGCTACCTTAGCGAACGCATCGGCGGTGTAATTGTCCCCCGTTCCTCGCGCTCGACCTCTCGTACATGTCCTTATGAACGTGCACGCGTGTGGAAATGTTCATTTATCATGTCGTACTTATTAGAAAAAAATCCTCGGAAGCGCAGAGTGATGCTCGAGCCCGGCTGAACCGTCTCTCTCCTGCACTCCAGAGATGATTAAAGGATCGACCCGTGGATGGGTGAGCCGAACACCGACTTCCGATTCATACGGCGCTACAGCAGGAATACGCGGATCTGATTGGTCAGAGGACGTTCCGGGAGTGGTTCAGGTTCACAGTCATTCGATCGCGCTAATACATTACGGTTTCCACGGTAACGACTTACACGGGGACTCGTATTGCGGATTAACATTGAAGAAAGGAGTCTCTAGTGTCAGGGCTTCGTAACAGTCGGCGATCTTCCCACCGAGGCGCGGCTTTTAGGACAGACGACGCGTTCTGTGGTTTCTTAGTAACAAGACAAGCCGCGTGCTGTTTTGTCTGATTGACTTCAAAGACAGAGAAAAGAAAAGCCGGTGAGGAAACGATCTTCACGGGCGTTCCGCAGTAAAAAAAATGGAACCCTGAATGGATAAAATGTATGATTTTGGGACATGCTCTTACAGGAAAATACTCCGCTTCGCAGTGCTACCGGTACGTCTTCTTAATCACGGTACCATGCCGCCGATTACGTTCCGGAAACAGCACACCCCTAAATGTTAGATTTCTTACTCAGTCAATATGAACGTGCCAGTTTTTTAAAAGGAAAAACTGCATGAAGTGACAAATCCATGAAAAAAACGAACGCTTTTAACCCTTTAAAGTCTCCGATCATTGCTCGGTTATTCCTTCTTATTAGCGCGTTGTTTTCTACGTCTGCAAATGATTTAATAACTACATGCTGTCGAGTCAGGCGCTTAGGAGTCTGATTAACACACTCCAAGTCACAAAGAGTTGAAATGCTCAACACGCCTTCTTTCATTCCAGCTGTTTTGAGTGCTCGTACCTGAACCGCTGCTCGGATTAAACGTGTCTTCTTTCCCGTTCACCGTTCTCGCTGTCTACTTAACACCTCGCAGCCCTTTCTCACAGTAAATCTCCAGCCTACAGCCACTTCTACTGATTTCTGTTGCTTTTTTTTTTTTGTTTGATATAATTAAAACCAACTCTTTCCATGGGTGTGTTCTCGCCTCGACATTCAATCACCCTTTATTGCGCTGGGCCTTGGCTGTACAAAAACGATCCTCGAAGGAATCATGAGAAGATTGAATAGGTCGCAAGCACTAGCTGAGCTATTTCCCCCTAATGTGCATGAGCCTTGAAGGCGATCCGCAAGATTAATATGACTTCAGTCTTTTTGGAACAGTGACATTTATTCTCCCCAAAGTTTCTCTTGTTCGGCATCAGCTCTTCATTTCCCAACATACCTGTCTCTCTCTCTCTCTCTCGCGCTCTCTCTCTCTCTCTCTCTCTCTCTCTCTCTCTCTCTCTCTTTCTCATCCAATTCTCTAACCTCATCTTTCTCTCATTCTACCCTCCTTACTTTCTCAAGCCCCCAGCCTTGGCAAGCTCCAACCCCACCCTCCTTCGCCAAAAAAAATAATAAATTCTGGCTTTCACAAACACGCCACACTGCAATCTGTCATTTCTGTCACAGCCTTGTTTATTATACACTGCACCCCCCCCAAAAAAAAAAGAAAGGAATATACGCTCAGGATTTGAATGAAAGTATATGGGACGCTCTCTCACACGCCATAAGACAGAATAAGTGACTTCATATTTCATCCATACATCTATTGTCTATAGCGCAGTGTCGCGGGGAACCCGGAGCCTATCCCAGAGAGCATAGGGCACGTGATGGGGTACACCCTGGACGGGGTGCCAATCCATCGCATACACACTCACACGTCACACGTCGCACAATCACACACCCATTCACACACTGCGGACACTTTGGAAATGCCAGTCAGCCTACTGTGCATGTATTTGGACTGGTGGAGGAAACCGGAGTACCCGGAGGAAACCCCCGCAGCACGGGGAGAACACGGCGGGAATCAAACCCCCAACCCTGGAGGTTCTTAGGTGAATGTACTAACCACTAAGCCACCACGTGCCCCAGCCTTCATATTTAATAAATATATTCAGCTGAAAAGATCAGACTTAGAACAAGACGACCGGCACGTCGTAAGTCCAAAATGTACAACCCCGGTTCCAAAAAAGTTGGGACGCCGTGTAAAATGTAAATAAACGGAAATAAAAACAGAACGCAATGATTTGCAAATCTCATAAACCCGTACGTTACTCACAGTAGAACGTAGAAAACATATCACGTTTTTAAACTGAGCAAATGTACCGCTTTAAAGCAAAAACGAGGTCATTTTGAATCCGGTGGCCGTAACATGTATCAAAAAAGTCGGGACGGGCGCAACAAAAGGCTGAAAACTTCTGCTTCCATCCAGATTCTAACCCATCTTTACTTCTGAGAGACTCTGCCTCTCTAAGATACTCCTTTTATAACCAGTCATATGACTGACCTGTTCCCAATTAACCTAATTAGTTGCATAATCTTCCTCCAGCTGTTTGTTTTTAGTAACACTGACTTTTCCAGCCTTTTGTTGTCCCAACTTTTTTGAGACGTATCGCGGCCATCAAATTCATCAAAATGACCTTGTTTTTTTTTTTCTTAAAGCGGTACTTTCCCTCGGTTTGATATGTTTTCTATGTTCTATTGTGAATAACATACGGGTTTATGAGCTTTCCAAATCATTGCATTCTGTTTTTATTGACATTTTACACAGCGTCCCAACTTTTTTGGAATCGGGGTTGTAGTCCTACATATACAAACAGCAGGTTTGATTCTCAGGGAGAAACTAAAGTGCAGTTGAGTGCAAAAGTTTACATCCCCTTATGGAAAATGACAAAGAAATCTAACTTCTAGCAAGTGCTATATATATATCATTGCACACAATGATTTTTACAAACAATATTTTTTTTCTATATATTAGATATTATCGGCCATGATATATCATTCTTTTCTTTTCTTTCTTTCTTTCCTACAATATTTATCTCTGAAGTGAATTTCCATACTGCCGTTTTGCATTGGGATGTTTTTCTCTGCTTCCTGCTGACACCTGAACCACGTCGAGCCTGAATGGAGACACATGAGATGTTTCACACTTCCTTGTCAATTGAGTGTTTCAGGCTGCCGAGGAAAAAAAAAAAATCAGCCAAACCCTATTATCCGATCTCTGCTGTTCCGTACGGCTGCCTTTCTCTCTAACGTCTTAAGCACATCTCGTTCTCAGGTGTGTGCTGCACCATGGAGACGCTCATCACCATACTGTAGATACTATGAGTTATATATTGGGGAATGTGTGAGAAAGAAACGAGTACTAGTGTATGATTAAACATGATTTATTTTCCCAGCTACTGAGTATTTTCAGGAATTTTCTGTTAGTCTGAAACAGTTTACTTAAATGATGTGATCATAGAGCTACATTACACTGACATAAGCTCACATAAGCATTTATAATACCGTATTAAATGAGGTGCTCATAGGGCTACATTACACCTACATAAGCTCACATAAGCATTTATAATACTGTATTAAATGAGGTGCTCATAGGGCTACATTACACTGACATAAGCTCACATAAGCATTTATAAAACCGTATTAAATGAGGTGCTCATAGGGCTACATTACACTGACATAAGCTCACATAAGCATTTATAATATCGTATTAAATGAGGTGCTCATAGGGCTACATTACACCTACATAAGCTCACATAAGCATTTATAATACTGTATTAAATGAGGTGCTCATAGGGCTACATTACACTGACATAAGCTCACATAAGCATTTATAAAACCGTATTAAATGAGGTGCTCATAGGGCTACATTACACCTACATAAGCTCACATAAGCATTTATAATACCGTATTAAATGAGGTGCTCATAGGGCTACATTACACTGACATAAGCTCACATAAGCATTTATAATACCGTATTAAATGAGGTGCTCATAGGGCTACATTACACCTACATAAGCTCACATAAGCATTTATGAAACCGTATTAAATGAGGTGCTCATAGGGCTACATTACACCTACATAAGCTCACATAAGCATTTATGAAACCGTATTAAATGAGGTGCTCATAGGGCTACATTACACTGACATAAGCTCACATAAGCATTTATAATACCGTATTAAATGAGGTGCTCATAGGGCTACATTACACTGACATAAGCTCACATAAGCATTTATAATACCGTATTAAATGAGGTGCTCATAGGGCTACATTACACCTACATAAGCTCACATAAGCATTTATAATACCGTATTAAATGAGGTGCTCATAGGGCTACATTACACCTACATAAGCTCACATAAGCATTTATAATACTGTATTAAATGAGGTGCTCATAGGGCTACATTACACCTACATAAGCTCACATAAGCATTTATAAAATCGTATTAAATGAGGTGCTCATAGGGCTACATTACACCTACATAAGCTCACATAAGCATTTATAAAACCTTATGAAATGAGGTGCTCATAGGGCTACATTACACCTACATAAGCTCACATAAGCATTTATAAAACCGTATTAAATGAGGTGCTCATAGGGCTACATTACACTGACATAAGCTCACATAAGCATTTATAAAACCGTATTATATGAGGTGCTCATAGGGCTACATTACACTGACATAAGCTCACATAAGCATTTATAATACCGTATTAAATGAGGTGCTCATAGGGCTACATTACACCTACATAAGCTCACATAAGCATTTATAAAACCGTATTAAATGAGGTGCTCATAGGGCTACATTACACCTACATAAGCTCACATAAGCATTTATAATACCGTATTAAATGAGGTGCTCATAGGGCTACATTACAATGACATAAGCTCACATAAGCATTTATAAAACCGTATTAAATGAGGTGCTCATAGGGCTACATTACACCTACATAAGCTCACATAAGCATTTATAAAACCGTATTAAATGAGGTGCTCATAGGGCTACATTACACCTACATAAGCTCACATAAGCATTTATAAAACCGTATTAAATGAGGTGCTCATAGGGCTACATTACACCTACATAAGCTCACATAAGCATTTATAAAACTGTATTAAATGAGGTGCTCATAGGGCTACATTACAAAACATTACAGGAGCTTATAGCAGGGAAAAATGACAAATTTTGTTGACATAATGTTGTGCTGTGGCACTTTCCAGTTTGACTTATATGTCACGATCGAGTCAGTTAAATGGTAATGAAGTGTTATGCCATATTTATGACACGACAGAAGGACCTGTTATGACGTTCTAATAGAAGTGTCATAACACAACCTTACGACACTTCTATTAGAATGTCAAAACAGGTCCTTCTGGTGTGTCATAAATATGTTATGGCAGTAAGGCGTGACAAACGCAAGCTTTGTGGCACTTGACAATTAGAATGTAGGTGTATGTCACTTGTCCTGAAAAACTTACGTAGGTCATATGTAGCACTTATGTCGGTCATATGTACACCCTCCCTTAAATGAAGTCTTTTGTTCAGGCGCTTGTAAAAGCAGTCAAACGTTCATTCATATCCATTTCACTCCCATTCTTAACACCTTGTTTCTTTTCTAAAGACCCCCAGGAGAAGAAAACAAGCAGGCGTGTGCTAAGTCCAGAAAAACCTCATGTGCATTGTTAGGACGGCCAAATCCCCAGGCTCTGGATTAGCCGTGCGCTCCAGCTGACTTTGGAACAGAAGACATAAGCCGCACTTTCGCTAATCTCCCTCAGCGAGGTCAGGGCCGAGCTCTTCGGAGTCAGTGAGCCAACGATGTTTGGACACCTCCGAGGGTTATTAATTCTCTTTTTCCACAAGGTGCTCCGTTAAGAATCGACTGCACAGAGAAATTGACAGCGAAAGCCTCCCTTTTCTCACACACTGTCTCTCCTGGCTGAGCTCAGCCTCTCATTTCCGTCCAGCCGGTAATTGCGTAACGTGTGTTCGCAGGAACGTCCCGAGCAGAATCGCTGTTTCTTCAGCGCTGTGCTGGAATTCTGTTTGGTTCTTTTCAGTACGCCGTGTTTGTGACAGAATTACCGACGTTCTGTTTCACACCTCCTTTTTTTTTTTTTTTCTCCGGAGGTTTATGAGCGGTCAAGGTGAGACGTACTAGACACACGCTTCCTCTATCCTTCATTGATCTCACAGTGAGAAAAGCAGAGAGCGTGCAAGCAGAGTGGCACGTGGCAGCGCCGACAGGAGCGCACTCGAAACCCACCAGAAATCCTTCAACTTCCTGTTCAGCCTTTGTTGTGAGTGCTTTCAGAGCGTTCTTAGAATATCTGCGCAAACCGAGCGCTCAGGAAATCGTACATAAACACACAGACAGAAATGTCTTCAAACAAATGCAGATGTGGGCCAAGAACGCAAGCGAGGTACTAAAGTGGGATATGAAGTTGGCTTCAAAGTGTCGCTAAACAAAGCCCAGATGTCACAAGCAAAAAGTCCTTCACCTCTTCTAGACAGAGACAGAGACAGAGAGAGAAACTGCCAGTGGCCACACTGTCTGTGTGTGGGTGGGTGTGTGGGTGTGTGTGTGTGTGTGTGTGTGTGTGTGTGTGTGGGGGGGTGTGTGTGAGCGCACTTTGATCTTCTCTTCCTCCGTACTTTACTCTTACAATAATCATG